>NC_025999.2:94029399-94138635 GCF_000442705.2 Elaeis guineensis | reverse complement strand
ATTTTTTTCTTACAGCATCTCTTTCATATTATTTTTCTCTTTAGTATTTGTTATGGTCTTGGATCATCATGATTGAGTAATCCTGAGTGACATGCCATTATACATGCTATTAGCGCGAGATTGGAGAGTGTATTTTGGGAGCAATAACTTGATCAGATTTATTTAGAACGTAATTTTGGGAGCAATACTTGATTATTGATGATTCATGTATTTATAGCTCGGTAACTTCATAGTATGTTGTATGGTGATGCAAGTATATCGATTTATATTTTGATAATTTAAGAAATGAATCGTCATGATTGATACTACTACCTTCTTTCTCAATAAGTTCAATATGCTTGACCTCACCAACATCAATATAGTTGTTTTTTGCTATCATTACTTCTCTCCTTAAGTTGAAGAATGAATCTTTTATTCAATGTAGAATGTAATTATCAAATTTTATTTGATAATATAAGATTTATGAGACATCTTGAATGAGTTAAAGATAATGCTTACAGATACTTCCAATGATAAGATTACAAGAAGAAAATGAAATTCGAATCTAAAAAGTTGATGCGGATTATTTGAATTTCAATTAATACAGAAAAATTATTTCTATATTCAAAATATACAAGAGCCAAAGAAAATATAGAATATTCTTGCAACCATTTGCTCAAATTCTAACAAGACGAGAGATCACAAAAAAAATATTTAAAGAGTAAATTTTGATTTCAGACTTTTTTAAAAATTTAAAAAAAATAAAATTAATTTAAAAATAAAGATTTGAAATAAAAATAATTTGATTAACTAGAGGTTGGATCAAATTCAAAAATTTAGAGCATGATAAAATTGATCATCTCAAGAATCAGTCAGATATAGAAGAAAATGATCAAACAAATGTTGTATCATGTTCAGAATAGATTTGTTTGGAAAATCTGCAGGAGGATTACATAGGCAGTGTGGAGATCGTTGTTTCTCATCCCATAGTCTCTTCCATGAAATAGACTTCGAGAAATCTAATTTGTTGGACTACAATGTGCAAGTCTCCAAACAAGCACATCAGGCGGCCAAAACCCAATGACAAGGTGAAAGGAATATGCCCTACAAGCCAAACAAAATTTATATTTTGATGGATTTTTCTTATAATCTTTCAGACTCATGTATTGACTCTTTAAATAATAAAAGATATTTTTCATCATATGCTGCATCTTACTTTTGTAATGATTATGATGAACTCCATAAATCAGGGTAAATAGGTTTAAGATTATGATGAGATTCATACCTATGAGACCTAAAATCTTAAAAATCTGATTTAGAATATTCTAGTCATAGGAGCATTGAAAAGGAGATCAATATTCTAGATAGACTAGTACTTCCTATGTATGTTCGATGGAGAGGGTGACTGATCTCATATGCCACTTGTGTGAGATACTAATACAAGAAAGTAGGTGCTCATTAGAGAATGAGTTCACTGAATTGATCCGACTTAAGAAACATCTTATGAAATTTACTTATCCATCAAAAGATATTTTTTATAGTAGGAGTTGTACATATAATCCTTTGATATGAGACTACTATAGAACCTTGTATATACGAATCTATATTTTTTTGTTCCATTACTCATTCCATGACTTGTCATGTCAGGATGATTTCTAGATATGGTAGAATGTGTATGGAGGTTATGAGTAGGTCAACTAGGATCGATCACTCCTGATAAGAGGAGATCGCATCCTACTTGCTCTGATCGATTGATGATTCAGAAAATCTTTGATCAAAGCAAATAATAAAATTAGAAAGAGTTTTAATATTTGATTAATTAATCATCATATAAGATTTAAAGAAATATGAGTATGATATTAGATTTGACATCATTCCATATCCGAAGTCATATTCGAGGTGTAGAGAGATCACAGGATCAAATTGCATGGTAACTTTTCACTGAAAAATATTTTTGATATTTCCACTAAAATTTATATCTTCTAGGTAGACATGATATATTACTATATATCAATCTATCTTATAGGTTTGATTGAATTAAAGAGTTCAATTCAATCGTTCAATTAGAAAGAGTTCTAATTATTGAAATCAGGTTAGTTCGATTGGATCTAGATAGGTTAGATTAAATTCTAACCAAATCAAATCGACTTGCACTCGGACTATTGCTGGTTAGATATGGAACCCAATGGATCACACATAAAGAAAATTGATCAGGGGTCTAATTAGATTAGATCATATTTGTAAAATTGACATGCTAGCACATGTTGCAAAAACTAGCTCTCTGTTTCAAATCAGGTTTGAAATTAATTTCAGATTGGGCTAATTAAGGCCAAATTAATTCAAACCAATTTTAGATTTGAGTTGGCTCAGTCCTTAGCTATATATATCAAAATTTTAGAGTCAGAAAACTAAGTCTCCATGAGTCAAGAATTTTTCTTGTGCATGGGTGCAGTTTTTGTGCGCAGAACAGCTTTCACATCCCATGAGATGGGATGCCTCATCCTCAAGCTTATCCAATGTTCCATGATGAAATAAATTTTTGAATAATTTTTAACTTAATTTTATGCATAATTTTTTTTAAAAAATTAAAATCCTTCTGGTTTAAACGTGAAAATTCATCAAAGTTGAAAATTCTGTCAGTCTGATCCATGCGCCTGACCAAGATTCCAATTGTGAAGGACTCTAACCCATTTGTCATGCCACTTCTTAATCTGAGATTTTTTCACACCATTTGATGTTAGTGCCTTCATTTTTGGCCATTGGATGGACAAAATTGCACTAATAGGTGGTAGAGAAAAATTATGCCATAGAAAGCTGCGCGACGCATCGGAGAATCATTGAGAAAAATATTTCGAAGAGTCTTTCTGCGCGAAGCATCTCTTGGATTTTTTTTTGATGATTGCCATGTATCAAAATCTTTCAGATGGGTATGAAAATTCATCAAGAGGTGTGAGATTTTTTGATGGATGCGAGATGACACGTGGAAGGGGCGCAAATAATTCTTGAAGGCAATCCGTCGCTAAATATTTAAAGGGGGTGCGCCAGGGGATTGGATTCATTCAGATTTTCAATTCCTCCTTTCTTTCTAACATCCTCTCTCTATTATCCAATTAGTCCCTTTCTTCTCTTATTAGGATAAGTCTAAAATAGTAAAGACAAGTCTGATTTTAGGACAAGAGTCTAGGAGGAGAATTAAGGAAGACAAGGAGAGAAGAAGGTAGGGATTGGAAGGCTAGGAGAAGAGGAAGAGGGTCTTGAGGTCCTGGTATCCAAAAAATTCTCAGAGTAAGAATTTTGGAGGAAGAATCATCTCAAAAAATTGATGTCCTGATCATAGCCTTGTGTGGATTACCATTGGAGGACGAACATTTGGGTGCCTGATGGAGGTTCTGTCGGAATTTGGATTAAGTGCTGCAGGTATTCTTCTATAGCTTGAATTTAATTTTAAATTTATGTTATATATGATTGTTAATCATCAAGAAGATGCTGATTTAAAAATTTTATATTT
Organism: Elaeis guineensis; assembly: GCF_000442705.2. NCBI lineage: Eukaryota > Viridiplantae > Streptophyta > Magnoliopsida > Arecales > Arecaceae > Elaeis > Elaeis guineensis. The sequence continues at coordinate 94,135,148 of NC_025999.2, read as the reverse complement.
AAAATTTTTTAATTTAAATTTTGACTTCCATTATGCTTCCGCTGTGCATGCCACCCTAAAACCCTACAGTGGTATCAGAGCTAGCCTTGTTTGGTTCAATCATATATATATATAATGTTTATGTGATGCATAGTATGATTTATACTATAAAATAATTTATATCTTCTATTATGCTTTCATATGATGATATGAAATGATGTATATATGATTCACCACTTCATCATCCTGATATAAGGTTGTCCTAGCATAACGGGGTTATGCCGCAAGGTTGTCCTAGGATGATGAATGTTCATATGTTACACTTGCACATATAGAATATTTTAATGCTGATACATAAATTGATATTATATAGTTAGAATGTGCATGAGACCAAATAATAGCCTGCATTAAAAATTATATTAAGTGGTAGTGATATGTAACTATGGGTTAATCAATTCTTGATCAATTGATCAATTGGTGTCTAGAAAAGTGCTATAGGTGGTTCTTTAATTAGTTCCGTTGTCTGACCTAGTCAATTTATTGACGTCTAAGGAAAGCAACAGGGAGACCCCCACTTTACTTACCTGGTCAATTTGATTAAGCAATCTTGATATTGAAAAATCCTAATGTTGAAAATACTACTAAGGGCCTTCCTTCATGCTAGGTTAATGTTACATCATAAACTATGACTAGTTTATTGTGTTAACATAAGGTTTGTCATAAGGATTAATATAACATAATCCTGGTGCATAGAAGATGCTTATAGTAATTTTGAATGTACTGCTTTGTTGTGTTAAAACAAGGACAGTTATATTAGAATTTGACTGTATTAAAATGAAGGATCTAACTTAACTAAAATACTATAACTTATTATGTTAACACAAGACTAATAATGTCTTAGAGGCCAAGATATGATATTAGAAATTACATGAGATGTATTTGAAAAGAGTTTTCTACCTATGAACTTATAAGGATTTGTTGTGTTAACACAAGATCATTATGAAGAATTAGGATCTCAATCCCACTAAGATAAATATGAAATATGTCTCGTTCATCGTAGTAGAGGGTTATGATGTTCGATAAAATAGTGGGAGGCACAATTAAATCTAAAAGCCTTATTTAATTGTATGAGTCAACATCACTTATTTGCTTATATAATGTTCTTTAATTATTATAGATTAAATTCTATAAATGGCATCTTCACTATCATTGTGAGGAATTTTAGATTCCAATAAGTTGATCAGTCTCAATTATATGGACTGGTTGAAGAATTTAAAATTTATACTCACTCAAGAGAAGCTCTCCTATATTCTTGACGTCTCTGAACCACAAGAGATTGGGGATGATGCCACAGAGGAAGAGGTATCCACATATAGGATGTGGAAGAATGACAGTTTGACTGTCAAGTGTATCATGCTGGCCTCTATGAGTAATGAGTTGCAGAGGCAGCATGAGAGCATGGATACTCAATCCATACTCCTCAATCTTAAAGAGTCGTATGGAGAACAGAGTAGGACCGTTAGATATGAGATATCTAAGCAGTTATTCCGTGCTAGAATGACTGAGGGATCATCCGTACAAGATCATGTCCTGAAGGTCATTGATCTGATTACTAGATTGGGTCAACTAGATTTTATGATGGATGGAGAATTAAGTCAGGATTTGATCCTACAATCTCTCTCCGAGTCATTCCTCAGTTTGTCATGAACTATCACATGAACAAACTGAATACCTCCTTGCCTGAGCTGTTGAATATGCTTAAGACAGCTGAGAGCCATATTAAGAAACAAAAGGCTCCACTTCTTCTTGTGGGTAAAATCTCTAAGAAGAAGTCAGGTTTTAAAGGTTCAAAAAAAGCACTAAATCCTAAGGGTGGTAAGATGAAGAAGAAGGGAAAAAAAGTCTCAGGACAGAATACCTACTTTCACTGCGGCAAGACAGGACACTGAAAAAGAAATTACAAGTTATATCTTGCAACTGTAAAGGCTGGTGCAAGCGACGCACCAAAAGGTATGTATGAGATACATACAATTTTATCATTAAGTTCTTCCAATTCAGACTCTTGGGTATTGGATATCGTCTGTGGTTCTCATATTTGCAAATCGTTACAGGGGCTGCAGAATATTAGAGTGCTGAAGAAGGGTGATTTCGAGCTCTACGATGCTGGAGGAGAGTCCATCCAAGCAGAGGCTATGGAGACATATATGTTAAAGTTATCTTCTGAGAATATCTTAGAGCTAGAAAATTATTATTATATACCTAAGATCATTAGAAATATTATTTCTGTACCGTTGATATTGCAACGAGATTATAAAATAAATGAAAAGAGCAATAGTTGTTCAATTTTTTTTTTATAAATTCTTTTATCATGACATTATTAATAATGGTCTTCTGATTCTATCTAATGACAATATTTTTCATATTGATGAAAGTAAAAAGCGAAAGAGAGAAGAATTGAATAATACTTTACTTTGACATTGTCGACTTGATCATATAAGTGAGACAAGGATTAACAAGTTGTACAAAGAAGAGTTCTTTGATCTTTATGAATATGAATCATTAGGTACTTGTGAATCTTGTCTTATGAGAAAAATGACTAAGACTCCATTTAGTGGATTTGGAGAAAGGACAAGTGAGTTATTAGGACTTGTACATACTGATGTATGTGGTCCTATGACAACAAAAGTCAGAGGAGGATACTCTTATTTTATAACATTCATCGATGATTTATCTAAATTTGGATATATGTATCTTATGAAACACAAATCCGAAGTTTTTGATAAATTTAAAGAGTATCAAAGTATGGTCAAGAAACAAACTGAAAAAAATATTAAAATCCTTCGATCTGATCAAAGAGGAGAATACTTATCAAATAAGTTTCTAAATCATCTTAAAGAAAATAAATTTTTCACAGAATGGATCCCTTCCTATACACCACAGCTAAATGGTGTAGCAGAAAGGAGGAATCGCACTTTATTAGATATGGTGTGGTCCATGATGTGCTTTACAGATTTGCCTATTTTTTTTTGGAGATATGTCCTAGAAACTGCTGTCTATATTCTGAACAGAGTACCTTCAAAATCTGTGTCAAGCACTCCATATGAGATATAGAAAGGAAAGAAGCCTAATCTTAAGTATCTTAAGATATGGGACAGTCCAGCTTATGTTAAAAAAAATTTTGGACATAAGCTGAGTGCTAGGGCAGATAAATGCTTGTTTGTAGGCTATCTTAAAGAGAGTATAGGATACCTCTTTTACCATTCTACTGAACATAAGGTGTTTGTCAGTAAATATACCATTTTTATGAAAAAAATTTATCCTAGAAAGAGGCAGTGGGAAGAAAATTGAACTTGAAGAAGTTCAAGACTTACAAATGCAGGCACAAGATGATCCTCAACCAAAAATATTCATTAATGAAGTACAACCACAAAATATACCTTCTCTCTGAAGGTCGGATAGAGTACGGAATGTACCAATAAGGTATGGATTCATTGAGAATAATGAAGCCCACATCATTGAGAATAATGAAGCCCACATCATTGAGAATGATGAACCTTTGATCTATACGGAAGCCATCATGAGTAGGGACTCAGACAAATGGTTAGAGGCTATGAAATTCGAAATAGACTTTATGTACTCCAATCAAGTATGGACTTTGATTGATGCATCAGAGGGTATGACTCCTATTGGATGCAAATGGGTCAATAAGAAAAAGATTGGAGCAGATGGCCAAGTTGAAACTTATAAAGCTAGATTGGTAGCTAAAGGTTTCAGGCAAAAACAAGATATTGATTATGATGAAATATTTTCACTCATTGCCATGCTTAAATCTATACGGATTATGCTTGCAATAGCAGCATACCATGATTATGAGATTTGACAAATGGATGTGAAGACCGCCTTCCTTAATGGTTATCTTGAGGAAGAGGTTTACATGTCTCAGCCAGAAGAATTTATCTCAAAAGGGAGAGCAAATCAGGTATGCAAGCTTAAGAAATCTATTTATTGATTAAAGCAGGCCTCGAAGAGTTGAAACATCCGATTTGATGTTATAGTCAAAGAATTTGACTTTATCAAAAATGTGGATGAACCTTGTGTATACAAGAAGACTAGTGGGAGTGCCATTGTCTTCTTAGTTTTATATGTGGATGACATACTTCTTATTGAGAATAATATCCCAATGTTATAATCGGTCAAAACATGGCTATCAAGTAAGTTTTTCATGAAGGATTTGGGTGAAGCATCCTATATACTAGGTATAAAGATCTATAGGGATAGATCTAAGAGGATGTTAGGCTTGTCTCAATCTAGGTACATAGACTTAGTGCTAAAGAGGTTTAATATGGATGGGAGTAAAAAATGTTACTTACCCATGAGTCAAGGCATACATCTCTCTAAAAGGATGTCTCCTAAAACACCGAAAAAGAGAAACAGAATGAGTTCTATTCCCTATGCTTCGGCAGTAAGGTCGATCATGTATGCTATGCTATGTACTAGGTCTGATGTTGCCTATGCCTTAGGCATAGTTAGTAGATTTCAGGCTGATCTAGGAGAGGATCATTGGAAAGCAGTGAAAAATATTCTTAAGTATCTGAGAAGGACTAAAGATATTTTTCTGGTATATGGAGGATCTGCTCTAAAACTAGAAGGTTATTCTGACATTAGTTTTCAATCAGATCTTGATGATAGCAAGTCCACTTCAGGATATGTCTTTACTTTTAATGGTGGAGCTGTTAGTTGAAAAAATTTCAAGCAGCAGACTGTAGCTGACTCAACCACTGAGGCAGAATATATAGCTGCAAGTGAAGCCGTCAAGGAAGCTGTCTGGATGAAGAAGTTTATCACTGAATTGGATGTCGTTCTTGAGATTAAGAATCCAATACCACTTTACTGTGATAATACTGGAGCAGTTGCTTAAGCAAAGGAACCAAGGTCTCATCATAAATCTAAGCACATTATAAGACGCTTCCATCTCGTTCGTGAAATAATCAAAAGACAAAATGTTGTCATTGAACGAGTAGAAACAAAATATAATATAGCAGATCCGTTCACTAAGGCTCTACCACAGCAGTAGTTCGATCGCCATCTCAATTGTATGGGGATAAAATATAAGAGCGATTGGTTTTAGTGCAAGTGGAAAATTGAAAGGAATATGCCCTACAAGCCAATCGAAATTTGTATTTTGATGGATTTTTCTTGTAATCTTCTAGACTCATGTATTGACTCTTTAAATAATAAAAGATATTTTTTATCATATGCTGCATCTTACTTTTGTAATGATTATAATGAACTCCATAAATCAGGGTAATAGATTTAGGGTTATGATGAGATCATACCTATGAGACCTAAAATCCTAAAATCTTGATTTAGAATATTTCTAGTCATAGGAGCATTGAGAAGGGGATCAATGTTCTGGATAGACTAGCACTTTCTATATATGCTCGATGGAGAGGGTAGCTGATCTCATATGCCACTTGTGTGAGACACTAATACAAGAAAGTGGGTGCTCATTAGAAAATGAGTTTACTGAATTGATCCGACTTAAGAAACATCTTATGGAATTTACTTACCCATCAAAAGATATTTTCTTATAGTGGGAGTTATGCATATAATCTTTTGACCTGAGACTACCATAGAACCTTGTATACATGAATCCATAGTTTTTGGTTCATACTCATTCATGACTTAGTCATGTACGGGATGTTCTAGATATGGTAGAATATGTATGGAGGTTATGAGTAAGTCAATATGTAATCGATCACTCCTGGTAAGAGGAGATCGCATCCTACTTACTCTGATCGATTGATGATTCAGGAAGCCTTTGATCAAAGCAGAATAAAAATTAGAAAAAATTTTTAATATTTGATTAATTAAATTATCATATAAGATTGAAAAAAATATGAGTATGATATTGGATTTGACATCATTCCACATTTGCAGTCATATTCGAGGTGCAGGGAGATTTCAGGATCAAATTGCACGGTAACTTTTCATTAAAGGATATTTTTGATATTTTCACTAAAATTCTATATCTTTCAGGTAGACATGATATATTGCTAAATGTCAATCTTGTTTTGTGAGTTTGATCGAATTAAAGAATTTAATTCAACCGCCAATTAGAAAGAGTTCTAATTATTGAAATTAGGTTAGTTCAATTGGATCTAGATCGGTTAAATTAAATTTTAATCAAATCAAATCGACTTGCACTCGGATCTATTGCTGGCTAGATTAGAACCTAATGGGTCACACACAAAGAAAATTGATCAGGGATCTCATTGGATTAGATCATATTTGCAAAATTGATATGCTAGCACATGTTGCAAAAACTAGCTCCCTGTTTCGAATCATGTTTGAAATTGATTTTAGATTGGACTAATTAAAGTCAAATTAATTCAAACGAATTTTAGGTTTGAGTTGGGTCGGCCCTTAGCTATATGTACCAAAAATTTGGAGCCAGAAAACCAAGTCTCCATGAGTCAAAAATTTTTCTTGTGCGTGGGTGTAGTTTTTGTGTGCAGAAACAGCTTTCATGTCCCATGAGATGGGACGCCTCATCCTCAAGCTTATCCAATGTTCCACGATGAAATAAATTTTTGGATGATTTCTAACTTAATTTTATGCATAAAAAATTTTTTTGAAGTTAAAATTCCTTCTGATTTAAATGTGAAAATTCATCGAAGTTGAAAATCCTGTCAGTCTGATCCATGCGTCTGACCAAGAGTCCAACTTGTGAAGGACTCTAACCCATTTGTCATGCCACTTCTTAATCTGAGATTTTTTCCACGCCATTCTGATGTTAGCGCCTTCATTTTTGGCCTTTGGATGGACAAAATTACGCTGATGGATGGTGGAGAAAAATTATGCCATAGGAAGCTGCATGACGTATCAGAGAATCATCGAGAAAAATGTTTCGAAGAGTCCTTCTGCGCGAAGCGTCTCTTGAATTTTTTTTCGATGATTGCCATGTGTCAAAATCTTCCAGACGGGCATGAGAATTCATCAAGAGGCGTGAGATTTTCTTATGGATGTAAGATGGCATGTGGAAGAGGCACGAATAATTTTCAAATGCAACCCGTCGTTAAGTATTTAAAGGGAGTGCGCTGAGGGATTGGATTCATTCAGATTTCCAATTCCTCCTTTCTTTCTAATATCCTCTCCCTATTGTCTAATTAGTCCCTTTCTTCTTTTGTTAGGACAAGTTCAAAATAGTAAGGACAAGTCTGATTTTAGAACAAGTCTAGGAAGAGAATTAAGGAAGACAATGAGAGAAGAAAGATAGGGATAGGAAGGCTAGGAGAAGAGGAAAAAGATCTTGAGGTCCTGGTGTCCAAAAAAATTCTCAGAGAGAATTTTGAAGGAGAAATCATCTCAAAAAGTTGGTATCCTGATCATAGCCCTGTGTAGATCACCATTGGAGAGCGAATATTTGGACGTCTGGTGGAGGTTCTGCCGGAATGTAGATTAAGCGCTGCAGATATTCTTCTATGGTTTAAATTTAATTTTAAATTTATATTATATATAATTATTAATCATCAAAAAATATTAATTTAAAAAATTTTATATTTAAAATTTTTAATTTAAATTTTTTAAAATTTATTATATTTTTGTTGTAAATGTCCATCCTAAAATTCTACACAAGGTGCACGCGCGGGGGAGGTCTGTCGTCCATGTGGATAAGATCCACAATCCAAGGTTCCGACGCTCGCTCCTTCGGCTACTTAAATATGATAATTTGTGGGATGTTGAAAGATGTATTTACCACATTGTGAAGATCCAGCATGGTGCCGTTCCTGCAACGAAAGTTTGACGGCTTGTCGAGTTTTTATAATATTTAAGGGGAACATCAAATCACGTGGTTCTCACGGAAACACGAATGGTCCTGCTAAGGCCATTAATGATGGGTGCGTTGGTCCACAAGATACCTAAAAGTTTGTGCGAAGGTTCTCTACGAGGAGTTTGGTTGGGACAAGGACCTTTCTGGTACTTTGGGCCAAAGGCTATCATGTCCTAATTTGACTCTTCCGCGGGATGCCGTATATGTTTCGAAGACATCATCAAAAAAATGGATAATCGCGTGCGTTTACACACGTTAAAATATTAAAAAATAATAATAATAAATTTTAAAATATTTAAATAATTTAAATAAATATTATATATTTTTTTTTTTATAAACGTATATAATATTGTATGATATTTTTTGAGTACCGTAGAAATTTTTTTTTTTCTTTTCTTTTTTTACTGGTCCACCGTGAAGTCGTCTCGTTCTCCAATTTTGCTATTATATAAGACATGGGGCGATTCAAGAATTCGGGCAACACGGTGAAAAAGTTCTACCCGAAGAGCGCAGAGAAGTGTAAGATGAAGCTTCGTGGGTTCATCATCAAGAAGTAGCATTGTTGTTACGCTGCTTGACGTCGCACTCGGCGGGGACATAAAATGTGTGCACGAAGATGGATGGTCCATTCGGGACCGTGAGATATAATAAGGTGGAACAAGGGCATGCGGCGAACAATGGGCTTGAGCCCGTCAAGAAGCAGTTCCCCATCCCCTACATTCTATCCCTAGTTTTTGTTTTATTTAGTTATCCCACTTAAAATGGTTATTCTTTGTTTTATTTCGCCGTGCCTTCTATAAGCTATCAAAGTTTGTTTGGATAAAAATAATTAGATAAAAATCAAACATTCTACCCACATAATACTTGATTTAAACAGACTTTTGACATCTTCTTTCGGATACGGAAAGAGGGAAAGTGCAAGATATCCTCTTTTACGAGGCATGACTGAGATTCGCCTTTTGTGGATCTTTCTTCATAAAATATTTTTTTTTGTAAAGTTTAATAAAATATTTTTATCTTCTCTCTTAAACTTTTTTTTTCTTCCAATGTCTCTTTCCTGTTTTTTGAAATGTATGTTCTGAATCTTAGATCAATGCGACCCATCTATTCCAAGTAGCACGTCATTTTATAAAATTTTTCAGATATTCCTATCACCTCCGCCACCATCATTGGGGATTGACGTAGATTATTGGCTAGTGCCCTGGGACACCCTTTTTTTTTTTTTTTTTTTTGTTGTTATTACTCGATTTGGAGGCTGGCCGGTCATTTGGGGATCAGGGGTGCGGATCCGCATATGTATACCGTCCATCATATGGTAAATAGTTGTATTTAGATATATATGATATACATCGTATAGATCATTATACATGCGATAATATGCACTTTGCATCATACAGTACAGTGCACAGCAGAGGATCTTAACAAGGGGGCTAGTGTTTCTGTAAACTATTTTTATATTATTTTATTTACAGTCCAGCTCTTTTTTATTGCATAAAGAAAAAAAATAATTGGCTATTGCCCTGTTAGTTTGGAAGACTATAGTCGAGCTCGGTGGCCTACTAAGATAAAGGTCAATCGCTTATTGGCAAGGAGAAGATTTTCGTTAGAGAGCTCGTTCTTCGTATAAATCTACAAAGAAGTCCACTCATTAGAAGTTTGAGAAATCCTACGATGTTTAAGTTAGTCGAGACTTCAGCAACCTGTCAAATAGACAGAAAGAAAGTGGCAGAATTTATGTTCTCTTTTTTAAAGAAAAAATTATTTATTTAAGGATCTCATGTTCTTCCATTTATGTAGGGAAGGATAGCTGTCCGTTACCATCGAGCACGATAATAGCTCTGAAAAATCTATTTTCCTTAAAGATAATGGGGCATCGGTTATGTATATCGGGTACAGGCAAAAATTATGCATATTATCTATTAGGATTACGTGCGGCAGTTAAGCCGACTTATGTGTCATTAGAGGAAACAACATCAAGATCTTTGGATATGTATTACGCTTCAGTTGTTTGCTGAGCAGATTAATCATCGTTACTTACCGAGGTCGATCAATTGTATATTATTGATCAAGCTAGCTCTTCAATGCACCAGTATATTTTGTCCGAATGGGCCTGGATCTCCTTGTTGAGGTTTATCCTCCATGATCCATCCTTGAGGATCTGGGTCTCATTGTCGAACAGGTGAACGATGCCAGTGATTTGGTTGGTACAAAGTCGAGGCAGGACCTTGACTAACTCCGAAGTCATTCGATCCTTCCGGTCCATCATTTCTGTGATCAATCTGAGCTTAAGGTCGGTAGCCATTCAAAACCAACAACGCTAATGAGTCTTTGACGTATGTATCTACCCCTTGTGTCTACCACCGTCGTGTCTATCTCATGTTTACTTCTATTTAAATTGAAAACATTGCTCTAAAGCTACGTGGTCAATTACTAAAACTAGCATGTCACTGGAAGAGCGGACACATGATGAGGGATACAATCTCATTTGTTAATGGCCGGGCCGGATAGAGCAACAGAACAGGATCTGCCAATTAAATTTATGGGTCTTGGGTTTGATATTTGGCTTTAAGGGATGAAATCAAAATCGTTGCTTTGTGCAAAACTCTCATAATTTTTTGGTAATTAATAAATATTTATCATTATAAACATATAGCCCCATATTCCAAATACTGGTGACATGAATGATGGAGGAGGGAAAAAGAAAAGAAAAGAAATAAAGTTGGGCCAGGCCGTCCGAGGTAATCGCGTTCCTAACAGCTGTTCCAAGTTCCATTCTGTAAAAAATTAGGCCCTGGTTCGTCCCATCTGATGGTTTTCCACATAAACTGCTTGCTGGGTCAAACAGGCCGTGGGTTAGTCTGCTCCGTGGAATAAAGTCCTGGCTAGGATGAATGGAAGGGCGACATGAACTTTGTGTTCGATTTAGCGGGGGAAAGAAGAGGTTCATAGGCCGCTGGTGTAGCATCATAGGCTAAAAGGCCGAACCTTTTTGTCGAAATTCGACTCAATTGGAGAAGTGGAAGGCGCCATGGCTGCCAAGGATGGTTTTGTGATCAGAATGTGAGCTTCTGCATGCCAAAGCCAGAATAGCTGACTTTAAATATGAGCAGGGTAGCAGTAGTTCATTGGATTATGCTAACCGTGGTAATTTGTTTTTTATTTTGGAGGTAGTTTAGATGCCCAAGCATACACTACAAACGTTATACATCTAGCAACCTAGTTATGGTATGGAAAGCATGTTACATCGAGCCAACGGTCTCCGGTTTTGAGTCATTTAGAACGCTTTTGATTGTGAGATTTCGAGCATGATATAATGGTCATCCATGGTAATAATTAAACATCCGCAAACGAGGAAGTGAAATGGACCAAATGCCTCGAAGGAACAAAGGTTGAAAATGATGAGGAACATTGTTGCTATGGCCTATGAGTGTGCTACAAGTGGATGCTCAAGGAGTAGGCTACTGTGGAATGCAAAGTTCATTGGAGTTTTAAAAATGGTTCGCATACTTTCTAGGCTTATATTGTGTTTGCTACATATATTAGCTTTGCATATGGTGTCATGGGTCCTAGGGAGTTCAGGTTATATGATGTCAAGCGATTTTAGACTGAAAAGCAGGATATATATAGACTTGCCTAATTATAACCAAAGCCATTTCAATTGTGACCTTTTTCTAATGATAATAATAAGAGTGACATAAGCCATTTCAAAGAAATGCAGAGCATCACACAAGTAACTCGAGGAAACATCTTCCAACCATAGTTACAATATTTTCTAATCTTTTTTATAAAGTATTGAATTGTTCTGAGTTTTTTTCTTGATCATTGATTCTCTAAAGTATTCTCCAAAAATAAATAGATTCAGAATTATCCTATTATTTTTGAATTATATGCAAATTTTATGATTGTTCACAAATATTTATTTATTTTTTTAAAATGTTCCGAATTAATCTTATAATATATTGTTGCTAGATCTTTTTGTTATCATTTGTTATTTTTGCCCTACTACACTTACTTTTAAGGAAATAAATTTATGAATATCTTACAAATTTGATACTTTTATTTATTTATTTATTGTTATCTGAACATTTTTACCAATATTTTGATGAATTGTTCGAACTGTTTTTGAATTCCAAATCATAACACCTAGCTGAATTTTTCCTGAATGCCGGTAACTTGTGACTATGCTTCCAATCTCCATTCTAAGGCCTGCAACAACTAGGTTAATGAATGCAGCTTATAAGATGGGTTAGCAAAGGCTTGGGTCTTGCAATTAGAGTTGTGAATTTCCACAAACATTGGCTTCTGGGTGATGCTGCAATATCTCATAAGCGAGAGGCTTAATGGGCTTTTGGCCCGGCAGGGATCCTATCTTGTAGCACAGTGTGTTGATCTTGATCAGAGAGAAACTAATCTGGTGAATTGATGCGAACCATCTTTGGATATTTAAAGCCACCAAGTCTCTGTGCAAGAATCTTCAGTGATTATTTTCAACCTTTCTTCCACGTTCCCCGGGCCCTTTCCATCATCCTCATGTGCAAAATTTCCAACATGCAGGACTTGGGAGGAGGGCACACAAGGATTGCTAATTTGGTTTCATCCAACCTGCTGGCCGACCATATTCCATGGGGGCCTTTCTTCTACAATCTGTGCCTGTTGCCGGCTTTCCAGTCAACAATGGGGGTCTTCCACTTCGTAGTGTGGGTCTTTCTCACAGCCATTTGGACAATCCACCGTCATCGGTTTGTCTAATCCTTCACCTATAGGAAGATTGAAAGGGAAAACTGATGAAGGGAACAAATAATGACAAGGTTTAACATTCAATCGCCCCTTGTTCCACGCCATGACAGCGGCTTCTTCTCGTGAACCGATCGTGAGATGTTTTTTTTATGTAGAATATTGGGATCTGCTTTGGTTGATATCTTTGTTTTTATTCGTTAACTCTTATGCTTCTCAGTATCACCATCCACCGTGTTTGTTAGTATTAGCCTTGTATTGTGTTTGATTAGGATCACGAGAGGGAGGATGGATAGCTCTGATATCCACCGGATTCAAAAAATCTTAGAAAGGAGAAGGATGGATAAAAAGAATAATTATCCATCCATGCTCATCCATCAATTTATATTCTTCTAATTTTGAAAGATGTAAAAAATGATGGATGGAGCATGTAGGGTAGATTTATACATTTTCAAAATCACCCCTCCCCTCCCACTTAACTAAAAAGTCACCCCTCATTAATTTTTTTTTTTTTACAAATCCTAACAATTCTATGCTCTTTATCTTCTATTTTTCTATTTATGTTCCCTACTTTTAGTTAACTATTTACATAAAATTAGTGGATTATTTAAATTGAATTATAATTTAATTAGTTATATGTAAAATTTATATATAAATAAATAAATTCATATATAATTGATTTATAAAATCATTTGTTGAATTAATATTAATATTAGTATAATTTTTATATATTTATAAATTATAAAAATTATAAGATTTATATATTGCTATCCTCCTTTAATATAATAAATTAAAAATAATAATATCTTTTATTAAATAGTAGTTTAATAAAAATATCATACAAATATCATTCATTCTCTCTTTTATTCCTTTTATACCAAATAGAAGAATGAATCATTCTCATCAATCTTTTAATATTTCATCAAACATATGAGAGGATGGATGAAAAATTCATCCATCTTATCCCGCATCCATCCTTCCCACAATCCATCCTTTGTACTAAACAAATGATAGACAAATGCATAACCCATATGAACAATGCACAAGGCCATGGTGCGTGCCTTGAAAAAGGGCTAGCAAAATATACAAAAATGCACAAGACAATTTGTCTTGCTCATGCTTTCATTTTCCTATCCCGTTTTACTCTATCCGTGGTGCATGGGTTTAGGATCAGAAAAATTGGTGCTAAGCAAATGCCAAATTCTTGTTGGCCTTTTCTTATTTTTATTTCCTTTTCATTGTTTTTTATGAAAAATGTCTTCTCATTCTTGATCAAGAAAAGCAACTCCAATAATATCAAGATAATCTTATACGCATGGTTATGGACCAGAAGAGAGGAAACTAGATGGTGCACCTTGAAAAGAATTTGTTGAAGTTAAATTCAGATCGGCCGGCACATGCATGGGAGGATTAAATCTTCTAAAAAGGCCTTCTGTATTACAAATTCAATATCTAGGTAGCAGTTCTATATATCACTCCAAAAGATAATTCTGACTTACAGGATTAAGCCATGATATGATATTGATTTTGTAGGGTAAGCTATTTCTGAATGCAAATATAATTTTACTCAAATAATTAAATGCATATACAGACTTCTCGATGTACAACTTATACTCACCATTTATACAGCTTCCAAACAGAGAGTAATGCTATTCTAACTACTCTAAAATGTTGTTCAGGGATTACTTTAGTCTGTTAAATGGCATATGATGCCAATTCAAAAGGAATAATATGAATGCACCACTGTAGCTGAGTGATTGCTTGAGTGATATTTTTCACTCGAGCATTTTTGAAATGGATTGGATATATATTTATTTGGCAGAAAATCAAGCTGGCAAAGTGAAATTATCACACACAAACATGTGCGCAAGAGCAGTAATTACTAATTAGCAGACAAGAGTTGCATAACAAAAATTGAAACAGCACCATAGGTTTGTGACAATAGTATTATAACCATGAGATCTAAAATATTTTTGTACATAATATCCTGTCTGTCTTCAAACTCAAGTCTAGTTATGCATGAGGCATATTTTTGAAGGATGTACGTGAATTGTGAAATTTCATAAATAAATCAACAAAATGAAGATTATGGGCGGAAAACTGGAAATGGAGATGGTGATGATGTCGAGCCATTTTAGCATGACAAAAAGGATATATGGACTTGCCCAATTATAACCAAAAGCCATTTTAATTATGATGTTTTTCTGATGATAATAATAAGAGGAGTGCCATAAGTCATTTCTAAGAAATGCAAATGGTATGATACAAGTAACTCAAGGAAACATCTTCCGACCATGTTTATAATATTTTCTATTTTTTTTAAAAATATCGAATTATTCTCGATTTTTACCCTAAGGATTGAAATATTTTTCCCGAATGTGACTATGCTTCCAACATTCGATCTCCATCCTGAGGCATCCAACAACAAGGTTAATCCATGCAGTGCTTCAGGTGAGTTTGCGAAGGCTTGGTTCTTGCAGTGAGAGTTGTAAAAGTTGTGAATTTCCACAGACTTATCATATCTGAGTTTTAAGACCTCATTAGCGAGAGGCTTGATGGCCTTTGGCCCCCTGCAAGGTCGGTGGACAAATTTGGGACCCTATAATGCAGCACAGTGCATGTTAATCATAGACAAACTAATCTGGTGAATTGATGCAAACCATCTTTGGATATTTAAAAGCAACACTCTCCATGTGCAAGAATCTTCAGTGGTTCTTTTCTATTTTTTTGGTCCAAAGTTCCCCGGCCCCTTTCAATCATCCTGCGTGCAAATTTTCCAAGGCGGAAAGATGCTTTCCAACATGCAGGATTTGAGAGGTGGCCTCACAAGGACTGCTAATTTGGTTTCTTCCATCCTGCTGGCATGCAGACATTATATTCCATGGGGGCTTTTCTTCTAGAATCCGGGCCCGATGCCGACTTTCCAGTCAACACTGGGGGTCTTCCACTTTGCAGTGCGAGGGTCCTTCTCATGGCCACTTGGAGAATCATATGATTGGATGGATCGTTGAATTGTATGAGCCAAATGACATGGACTTCTCCATATTGTTTTCGTTTAATTATTATTAGATGACAATAAACTGTCATCGTTTTGTCTAATCCTTCCACTATAGAAAGACTAGGAGGGAAATTAAACCGAGTCAAGAGGAATAAAGAACGACAATAGCATTCAATTGCTCTTGTTCCACGCGATGGCAATGGCATCTTCTCATGAACTGATCATGAGATGATTTTTAGGTATAATATTAGGACTTGTTTGGTTGATGATGTTCTTATTTGTGCCCGTCCCTCCAAGAGATAACCTTATCCTTCTTAGGACCACCATCGATAGTGTTTGCTAGACGTGCGCACGAGCAGCATGAGTCGTACCCAAGGTCATGGCACATGCCTTGAAAAAGGGCTAACAGGATATATAAAAATGGAGAAGACAACTATTCTTGCTCATGCTGTCATTTTGTTGTCTTGTTTTACTCTATACCGTGCTGCCTGGGTTTAGGATCAGAAGAGGTGGTTCTTGTTGGCCTTTCTTTTCCTTTTCATTATTTTTTATGAAAAAAATATCACCCCATGTTTGATCAAGAAATAAGGATTGAAACCGCACAATAGGTTTGTGACAGTAATATTATAACAATAAGATCTAAAATATTGTGGTACATAGTATGCATCCTGTCTTTTCTCAAACTCAAATTATTGTTAATTTCATGCATGAGGTTTTTTTTTTTCAGGGAAGTAGAAAAGACTAAATGATGTGAATTGTGAAATTTCGTAGATAAAGCAATGAAACGAATAGTACGGATGGAGATGGAGATGGAGATGGAGATGGAATGACAACCAACTCGGAGTCATGTTTGGTACTTCTAACAAAGTATTGTATTTATTAGCAAAACAATCAGAACTTATTGTTTTCAGAATTAATCACGTATAACCATTTCTAAAAATTGATAAGTTTCATATATATATTCCATATATATATATATAATAATTCATAAGATTTGAAAGTTGATATGACGTGAAAGTTTTACGTGATTTTTCACAAATCTAATCTCGAAAACTAATGAAGCGCTCCGCGACTTTAGCTTCATGGGCTTCTCGTTGTCTTTTCCCTCCGGGGCTTCACCTTATTTTTTTCTCCTCGACTTACGCTTCCCTCAGGGTCTTCCGACTACATCTCGTGCGCTCCACCTTATCTTTTTCTCCTTGACTTGAGCTCATACTCGTTTTATCCCTTGGAATAAAAAAAATCCAAGAAATCAGTAAGGGATGGATCAAATCGAACGCATGATTGAAGGTATTTTACCGTTTTTCCATCTCAGTTGGGAAAGCACGAACACCAGTCATTAGTCTGGTATAATGAACAACCACAGAAAATAATTGTTATTATATTTTTCCGTCCCAAACCAAACCATTATAACAGCCATTATAATGGTCATAGTATTGTTTTTAAAACCATGAACAGGACTAGGAGGAGGGTGAGGTTTTTGAGAGGCTATTAGAAGCCCAAGTACTGCTCTGCTCCAAAAAAAATTCGGCAGAAGCGGTGAAAGCATAAGAATTCGTGAAGCGGGGGACTTGAAGCCTTCTGGAAAAGGGCTTCCTAATTTCTTTTACAACTACAGCCATATCCATGGAAGGATTTCTTTGCATGCTAGGTCTGTTTTTGCCACCCTTAGGTACATCCACAGGCGTATAGTTATATTTACTTCATTTGTACCAATTAAATTTGAGAAACCTAACCAAACTGAATGTGCTAAGAAATGATATGTCCGGCTGAAAACATCTTTCACAATAACTTTAGATACAGGCTGACTGTTTTTTTTTTTTTTTTGGTTTTTTGGTATCAAACTCACCGTTCACAATCATGCTCGTCTGGGAACAATGTTCCCCGCTTGCAAACATAGTAAAAAGTCTAGAAAAGTTGAGGAACACTGTACAGGCATCAAAGCAAATTAGATGGATTCTTAAAGCGCAGAGCTAGAACAGTAGACCGAAAGTTGTTGGTTATATAATGTTCTAATCATAGATCCACCTATGGCCTCTTGCTGGCAGTGCTACTAGCAGTCTGAATGACTTGTGAGAAAAGATACCTACTCTTATTGATGCTTCCAAACTTTAATTGTTTGACAATTGTGTACCGTATAATCTTAATGTTCTTCCGACAAGGATACTTTATTCATTTATTTATATCCTCTTTTTATCTTTTGGTTCTACCTGGTGCAAAACTATGAAGATAGGAATCACCACTTTTCCATGGGCATTTAGTACTTTCCTCCATTGATATCGTCACATGGATGAACCGTTTATTGCATTATACCAACGTGGAGGTATATTGGGGAGGAGGCACAAGCACACAACTATGCCTTTTAGTCAGTAGAGTTAAGAAGAATCTTTAGATTCCAGTCTACAGCATTATACAAAATTTATCACAAGAGCATCTCCCCCTTGCCCTGTTGTACCTCATGCTATCAAGGGAAAAAAAACATTGGATGAGATGCTTAAAATCTTACAAGAATCAGCCACCTGAAACGAAGGTCATTCATGCAACAAAAAGCTGCACTGCAGAGGTTAGAAGAAAGCCAAACAAAACCTAACACAGCTTAAGTTAAACTGCTCATTATAACCTTCTCTTTAGGTTCGTCGACCAACTCTAAGGATCAACTAGACTGGGTTGACCGAATGATGGGTCTGCGACCCCATCTAGCTCTCCCATTACAACCCATGTTGTAATTGACTCCTGTACAAATACCCATCTCTGTAAATATCTGCGGTAATAAAAGTCGGGTGGAACTAATTCCATTTCAATCAAAAAAGTCCATTATAACACCTTTAAAATTTTTTTAATTCTACGTTTTCTAGCATGTACTTTTACTTTTTCATTAGTGTGATACTACTTTTCAGTCTTTGTTGACTTGTTGCTTCTCACTCAGTCCATTAGGCTCTGCTAATTCTAGTTGATTGCATAATTGTGTCGGTGGGACGTCCCTTGGGGGTAGGGTCTCAATGCCTCTCCGTTTCCCTTTTTTGTATTTCTTTAAACCATAGATTCCAAAAGCAGCATGTGTTGAGTATATAAATGTCTTTATTATTATAACAAGGCCAAAAAAACATTCACGTGATTAAACAATAAAGTTGGCAAGGTAGAAATTGGTCTCCGTTCATACTTTGGAACCTCTGGGGATAGTCACACGTCTTAATGATGGGGCAAGGAAATTTGATCATATGAAACCTTAAATATATGGTAAATTAATGATATGCTAACCATTATGAAATCATGGGATAAGAAAGTTTAACCCATGAAAATGTATGTACTGTGAGATATACGCAGATAGCTGTTATAGTAGCAATTCACGTAACGGATGAAAAGGTTACAAAAGAAAAAAGAAAAAATTATTCAGACAAAAATGGAACAGCCTTCTTTGGTGTGGAGATAGATCATCATTTGTCGGCATAAAGAGAGATCATGTCAGCAAAGATGGAGACCAGCCGCTAACAAGAACCAGCCCAAACAAAGATGATACACCAATGTGTCAGCAAGATAATAATAAAATATTCTCTATTTATTCATCTAACTATCTAATTATACATCAAAAATTATTTTTAACGAATGTAGATGTGTCTAATTATTGGCTAGATTTAATGAGATGGATTGTATTATTCGCACGAAAGAAGGGTTGATCCTTTTTTCATGCAAATCTATCATTAATCGAATCATATAATGATTATTTTGAGATCTATATAGATTGATAAATAAATAAACTTGTAGTGCATTGAGGTTAATTTCTTCACAATGTTGCGAAGGAAGGTTAATGGTGTAACCAAACCCGATACAATGAACTGCAAGTTGCTCGGTATGCCATACCTGCACCATATTAGGTTACAACCCACCTCCGAGGAAGAAGACGCAAACCTCCCTCCCTCACGGGCATATTCTCGGGGTGAGCAGGAAGCAAGGAGCAGCACTCTTTTGCTTCGCGTGGCAAGTAAACAAACGCAATCCAAATTCCAATGTCGCATCCGTGACGTGTGAACATGAGCTTCTTCTACGTGCACATGAACAAACCCGTCACGGCGAAATAGAACGCATGGTCGAACAAACAGAGCATATGGTCCACCCTACAGGATGACAGCATGCATCACGATGCCTTCGCAATTTGCCTTTGAGTTGTTATGAAAGCAACCACATATTCCCATCTTCGCTGCCACGCTTACAGAAAGGAAGTCTTGGCGTGCTACGATGATGTAACTTGAACGGGAAGTGGTTGTGTGGGTCCAAGAGCCGAAAAATGGACTTGAGAGTGAGACCTCTTTGTGGGGATCGAGTTTGAAAGAGGCGAGGGAGGCGGCCGAAATAAAGAAAGCATGCCATCCACCCACCCACCCCAGGCCCTACAGGATCGCGGCATCCTGCTAAAAGTTTGTACGAGAGTTGAGCAAGTTCGATCGACCTGCCATCCTTTCAATTCCCGATCACGCGGCAATCATTTCGCTGTCACTTTGCGACCCCGCTGCATGCTATCGGTTTAGGAGGCCTTCATGATCCTAGTTTTTATTTTAATTATTAAATTTATCGTATCACTGCATTGCTAGAAATGGCTTCTTTATATAATGATTCTAATTAAATTTCTTCGGTAAAGAGCAAAACTATGTTAAATTTTTCATGGAAAAAATTTTAATATTTTTGGATTTTGAAAAAGAGTTCATGACTGACAACTCTTTTTAAATTGGAATTTGCACAGAGGATGGTGCAAAATTCAAATTCATTATGATTCACTGGGGATAATAAAACTTATCTGAATCGAGAACATGATGTACCGGTTTTCACGAACAAGATATCTCGGTGCCTAAACTGCACTTTATTTTTTTACGAATCTATTTTATATCTAAATCTTTTATAAAATCTATGTGCACTTGTATTATTACTAGTATGATGTGCTTGCATGTGCATACGAAACAGAGCGTGCAATAATTGGCTTAAAATGGGATGGGATAGCCCTCACCATTTTGCCAGGGATAGTACATACTACAATAATGGATGGTTAAGATCTCCTGGAATGAGAAAGAGGGGACCAATTATTTGTGCTATAATTACATGGATTTCAGTACTACAAGATGCATCAGCTAAAACATGAATGCAGAATCTCTGGTTGCTAGATGAAGGGACAAAACAAGCAATGCAAGCCCTGCTTTTTAGCCTCCTCTTTTTTTTTTTTTTTTTTTTTTTTGATGTAAATATTTTTTAGCTGTGATTCATGAATTGATATATGCAAAACTCATGCACGCTCACATGCATGCATGCACGTATAGACGTTATTGCCCATAAAAAATTAATGGGGTTGTACTAGAATTTTACTGCAATGCTTCAAAAGATATTTTAATTTTTTTATTTTTTATTTATTTTTAATTATCAGATTAAATATGAATCATTCATAATTTAGTTGGATAGGATGTCCATATGTATGGTTGATGCGGTAAATATTTCAAAAATTAAGATTATTTTATGTCACAATTATTTTTCTCAAAAAATTCTCTTTCTTTGTGTGCCACCGAAAAGAGGGCGGTGGCGGCGGTGCACCGCAAGAGTTGGGGGGCAGGGGTGCGGAGAAGCAGTCGGCCATGGGACCGGCGATGAGGAGAAGCTGCCAACCGCAAGGATGGGGGGGCATGAAAAAGTTGGCAGCCACTGACCATCGAGGCCAGGGGGGAGGTTGTGTTAGTAGAGCGGGGAGGGGGGAAGAGAATGGAGGAGGAGGGCAGTGGTGTGGAGAAGTCACGGACCATCATGGGGGTGGGTAGATGGGTGGTAGTGCAGAGAGGGGGAGAAGAGGACAGAGGAGGAGGGCGATGGCGTGGAGAAGCGGCAGACCATCGGGGAGTGGGGTGTTGGTAGTGCGGAGAGGGGAGGAAGAGAACGGAGGAGAAGGACAGTGGTGCGGAGAAGCCGCGGACCATCATGGGGTAGGTGGATGGGTGATAGTGCGGGGAGGGGGGGAGAGGATGGAGGAGGAAGGCGATGGCGTGGAGAACCCATGAACCATCGGGGGGGGGGGGAGGGTGGTAGCACACAGAGGGGGGGAAGAGGATGGAGTAGGAGGGTGATGGTGTGGAGAAGCCACGAACCATCATGGGGGGCGGGGGTGGTGGGTGGTAGGGCGGAGAGAAGGGGAAAAGGATAGAGAAGGGTGATGGTACGAAGAAGCCATGGACCATCGCTAGGGGGATGGGTGGGTAGTAGCGCAAGAAGGGGGGACAAGGATGGAGGAAAAGGGTGATAGCACGGAGAAGCTGCGAACCATCATTGGAGAGGGGGGGTGGTAGCACGTGGAGGGGGGAAGAGGATGCAGGAGGAGGGCGATAGCGTAGAGAAGCTGTGGGCTATCGCTGGAGAGGGGGGGGTGAAGCGTTAGAAGAGAGAGAAGAGGATGGAGGAGAAGGGCGATGGCATGAAGAAGCTGCGGGGCATCGTTGTGGGGTGGAGGGGTGGGGACGGGGTGGGGGGGCGGTGTGGTGGTGTGGAGAAGCCACAGACCTCCATCAGGGGGGATGGTAGCACGGAGAGGGGGGGAAGAGGATGGAGGAGGAGGGTAGTGGCGCGGAGAAGCCGCGGACCATCCGAGGGGTGGTTTGGTAGCGCAGGGAGGGGGGAAAAGGATGGAGGAGGAAGGTGGTGGTGCGGAGAAGTCGAGGACCATCGCAGAGGGGGGGTATGGGTGCTAGCACGGAAAGGGTGGAAGAGGACGGGGGAGCCACGGGCTGTGGGTGGTGCCAACAAGGGGATTGGGGAGGGAGCAGACATAGAGAAGGCATGGAAAGGAAGAAGAAAAAAAAATATTATTTTTTAAAAATAATAAATTTATAAAAAAATAATATATAATATCTTAAATATTTTTTATAATAAAATAATATAAAAGGGCATCATAGTAAAATCCATTGAACTTTCATCTGGCTCCCAACATTGTAAGTATAATCTATAAGGATTTTTGCTTTTATTCTTAATTCGTTGACAGACATTGAGTTAATTGAATTTTTTCACTTGAAATATAGAGTATTAATTATAAAAAATTATCAAGTAATTATTGTGAATGCAAAAAGTCCAGATGCTGAAAAGAGTTGATATTAGAGGTAAAAGTGGTATGCATATTATCCATCCAAATCTATTTTCATATCTAAATCAATTTGGATATGGACAGAAATTTAAAAATCTAATTAATATCCATATCCGTATCTATATTCCTCAAAAAAAAGATACGGATATGGATAGATAACTATCTAATCCGTATTTGAATATCCGAATCTATATGCACCCTATATAATTTTATATAGCACTTATTAATTTTTAAAAAATATATACAATCATATAAACATATTATTAACTCAATATATTATCTATTTAGTAATATCTTTGATTCTGTAGTTATAAAGTTTAATTATCTAAGTTATATCCCTCATTATATCCATACTTCTAATATCTGAATTGTATCCGTATCCATTTAAAATAAATATAGATATAAATTTTTGTATTCGAATAATATCCATATTCATATTTATATTCATCAAACAAAACAAATATGGATATGGATATGCTGATATCCGATCCGTATCCAATCTAATTTTAGCCCTAATTTATATATATATATATATATATATATATATATATATATATATATATATATATATATATATTGAAATCCAATCACCCCAAAAAATATATATATTGGAACAGAATTCAACCTTTTTGGGTCCAACCACTTATATCAATTCATTTATCTCCTACTAATTATTTAATGCAGGACTAATCTCGCATAAGATCCTCAATATTTTTCGTACATGTATACTCCATATCCGATTACTCTTTTGAATGTACCATATGTTACCACTACCCTCTTTGTGTGCCATACTTCATCATAGTATATTATTGCTCAAGTCTTAGAGTCACTCTCCAAAAACTACATTTTACTACACTTTTATATATGGCTGGAAGTCAGCTTCGATCGGATCAAGGCCCATCGGGTTGGACCGGCTTCAAGTAGGACTTCGAGCTCGGCCCTAAACCATTCAGCCTAGGCTTGGATCAAAAAATAAAGTTCATTTTGCTTTTGGACCGGGCCCGGGCTGACCTTTGGCCTGGCCCAAGTCCGAACCCGAAACTCAGTCCAATGTTCGGCCTGGGCCGAAGGAGAAGTGGGGAGGGGGAGGATTGAACTCCTCTTTCTGTGTTTTTTTCTTTTGGCTTCTTCGACGCTCTCCCGAGCCTTCTGGAACTTTCTGCTCTCCTCATCAGAGCTCTCGTGGATGCCTACTTCTCTCAGCTCTCCTCACCGCACCAACATCGGCATCCTCCTTGCTCTTCTTACCGTGGCCTCCTGCCGGTCTCCACCATCGCCTTTCTCCCCATCATCGCTGGCATCGATCTTTCCCTCAAGTGATTTCCTTTCCATAGATCTTCCAAAAAAAAGCCTTACTCCCCTGGTTTTGCCTCTGCTTTTACCCTCCCTACTTTCCTCCCGCCGGTCGCTTAAACCGAACAAAGCCCCATAAATTGAAGAGAAAGGCGAAGGGGGAGGATGCGTCTATCGAAATCTCCTGGGTCTTCCCCTCCACTAATCTCGTCGACCTCATTCGCTCTCTCTCCCAACTCTTCGGCCTCGATTCTCCGCTCTGCATCCACCAAAACCCCAATAATCCCACTATCCCTAACCCTAACCTATTTCTTGAGCATGAATTTTACTTTTGGGAGTTGGGGGCAGCACTGGCAGTGATGCCGGCGAGTTTCCAATGGAAGCCATGGATCCCAGCGAAGCCGAAGCGAAGGAAGGTTGGCTTGGGCTTGGGCTCAGGCCAATTTTTTTTCTAAAATAATCGAGCCTAAATTCAGTCTGAAGCCTGAAAAAATTTTCTAGACCATGCTTGGGTAGAGAAAGAGTCCGACCCAGTCCGACCCAGTCCGGCCCAGTTCCGGCCCTATTTTTATAGGAGTCAACTTTTCTAGAAACTAAAAATTGTGCCGGAGCTCGCGTTCAAACCTATTGGTTCTCGCCCTACTAAATCCACTTATGACCTTTATTTGACACATGCCGGTCACCATGACTAATCTATTGGCTAGCATGTTATTGTTCTTCATAAGAGCCATCAACTCCAATGCAAACCATGCTCGAGCCCAACCAGAAATGCCATTCACATGACTCTACTAGTCTGTATATTACTAGCCATCGATTTCAACATCCCAAATGTTTAAAGTGTTGTTCGAGATCGTCAAACATCAATTCTAATACGGCTTATTGAGAATATGAAAAATCTTGATACCAAAAGGACTAAACATACATGTTGAAACCTGTTGCGGTCAATTTCCTCGTCGCCTGATCGTCGGGGATACGCACCTGCAAAGAAAGTCCTCACTGACTGGAGATGCCTCCGATGGGGACCCTCCGACACTCAAGTCAGAGAGGAGACTAGGCAATAGTGAAAAAAATCCAGAGGCTCAGCGAGAGAGAGCTTACCAAAACTATTGCCTTACCCCATTTTATAGTAGAATGCGGTATGGTCCCGCCATTAATGATGCAGACAACTGGAGAGTTGTCAAATCATCGGGGGCTATCAAATCATCGTGGGTTGTCAAGTCATCAGAATTAACCCATGTCCTTAGCAAAACAATATCCCATAGCAGTCGTACAGCATGTCCTTGGCAGGATAACAGCCCATAGCGATTGTACGGCGTTTGGACGGGCTGACCGACTATATGTCGGTATTTGATTGCCGAGACGTCGGGTGATGACTCGAAAACACCGTCGGTTGATCTGATGCCTTATGAAAGTGGGACGTCGGCTGTCACCCACGACGGTGAGTCGGTGATATGGGTTCGGCCGTTCGACTGGTTGAAAATAGTATTGGTCTGTTTGACCGGCATACCTTTGGTCGGATATTATCGACAGTCATTGTCGGAGTCGTCTGTCCGTCCGGTGGGTAGAGTCGGGCGTCGGTCGGACCGTTCTGAGGATAAGTCAGCGTTTAGGGGTCAGTCGGTATATCCCAACAGTTGCCCCCCCACTCCTGAGTCTGATGTCATGTTGGCCCGCATTTCCACGTGGATGATGGCTTCAGACGAAAGGAGTGATTTTTCATCACGTCATGCTCCGACTCTGACGATCGTACCAACGGACGATCCGATGTCAGATGTCTCATTGAGAACGCAAACCGTCGTTGGTTAATTAATTCTGAGATGCGATTTTTCCGTCATGCGTCAAGGGGCCATTGGGCCGGAACCGTTCGCGTGGATGGAGGCGACGTGGCTCGATCTGGAGCAGGTGCATCGAACAATCAGACCGAGGAAGGGCCCAAGCGCTGCCACATGTCAACATCCGAAAAACCCTCGTTCGACGCACTTTTATCTCGACCGTCGAAGGGCCTTATATATATGCGGCCACTCATATCCAAAGCTTCACTTTTTACTGCTCCATTTCTGATGCTGAGGCCCTGTCGAGTTGTCTCCCAGTTTCAGGTAGCTATTTCCGTCCTCCTTCTTTGAAAGCTCTTATCGAAGCTTTTCATTCTTGTCCCCTTGCATCCTCACTCCCTTTGCATTTTTCTCTTTATTCTCTTTTCTTGGGGCTAGCATTATGGCTAGAACCTCTCCTCGAGGAAGTCAGTCGGAGAACCTGACCGATGATTTCTGATCGACCCCGGTGGTGGAGGCTTCTTCACTTTTGGGGTCGAACGTCGAACGGCTTAGGGAACAATATGGTATCCCGGAGCAGTTCCGACTTTTTGCCCCTGGGGCTGAGGGTCGGGTTAACAACCCGCCTGCGGGCTAGGTGGCCTTTTATGTTGAGGACCTTCGGACAGGTCTTCGCTTCTCGATTTCGGAGTTCATCCGGAATGTCTTGGATTATTATGGGCTTTGCCCGACGCAACTGACACCGAACTCAGTCTGATTAATAATCAGCTTCGCTTTATTGTGTCAGCTCTTGCCGACCTTTCCCCGCATCTCTCTTTTCCAGGCATTCTTCATCCTCTGATCCCATCCAAAAGTCCGAGGGTGGTGGTTCTTCAATCCCCGGAAGGGCCTTTCATTCATTATCGGTCTTCCATCATCGATCTACGGATGGAAGAACTAATTTTTCTTCGCTTCTTCTTCGCTACCCTGGGGGTTTCCTTCCACTGGGGCGACCCTCGAACTCAGCCGAACGAAAACAGTCGAATGGAGGCAAAAGACCGAGAGGACTTTCACCGATTGAAGGATGTGTTGGTGCCGAAGCAGAGAGAGCTCATCACCGAGCAAGCTCTCTATGATGTCGGTCTGAGTTCGGTTCTCCGCTTAGGTACAGTTTGATCTGTCGGTCG
The DNA here is from genome assembly GCF_000442705.2 of Elaeis guineensis. Lineage (NCBI taxonomy): Eukaryota > Viridiplantae > Streptophyta > Magnoliopsida > Arecales > Arecaceae > Elaeis > Elaeis guineensis. Next base: position 94,108,270 of record NC_025999.2, on the reverse strand, counting down.
TCTTTTGATTTTTTCATCTGTCTTCGGACTTGTGCTAATCTTTCGTTGAAATTGCAGGCATGCCGTCAAGAGTAAGACTAACAGATGCCGACATTCGGCAGTACGCGATGAGGAAGAGACCGACGCCCGGGATCGGACCTTCACGGTCACCCAAGAGGTCCCAGACATCATCCCCGACTGCCGTTGTGAGGGCGGCTACGCAGCCTGACATCGAACGAGTGTCGGGCTTTGATCCGTTCATCGCCTTATCAGCACCGGCGATGCCACCCAAGGTGCCATCCGAAGAAGGGGCGGCGGAGGGGGCAGCCAAAGGAGTATCGATGGCCCTGCCCGTGGAAGAGGTTCGGGTTGAAGCATGTGAGTCCGAACGTCCTGCGGTGGCTCCCGTCACACCCTCGGGAGGAACTCAGTCGAGTTCAAGCTTTCCATCCTTCTCCGATCTTCGGGCCTGGGCAACTGATCGGGGGAAGGCTCCGATGGCACCGGCGGACGACTCAAGGTCGGTGGGCTGCGTCGTGTCGACCAACGTTCGGGTTCCCGAGGGGTCATCGGCCCTGGCCAACCATAATTTGGCCAGGAGGTTGTGTCAGGCAACCATTCTCCCGGCCGATCGGGAGCTCTTGAAAAGTCGGTCGGTGATTGAGATGCTATCTTCATTCTACTCGACTATGAACGAGGTGAGTTCTTCTTCTTTTTCTTTCCTCTCCATTACTATTTTCATCATTTTATTTTTCTGACGACCAACCTTCTACTTGCAGCTGATCTACAATATGTCCGAGTTGGAGGTTGGGTACTGGAGGTTTGGCGATGTCCGGACGGCTTGGAAGGATAGGGCCGAAACCACCGAAGCCGAGAAGGCGACGTTAGTGGAACAGCTGAAGCTGTCGGTCAACCGTGAGGCCAGGCTCGAGGAGAATATTTCCCGACTCACCGATGGGTTGGCTACCTCAGAGGTCGAACTTCAGTCAGCCCACGAGCAGGTCAAGCACAAGACCTGTTCCGTTAATCGACTGCGGTGTGAGCAGGACGGCTGCATCAGTGAGCTCGAGGCTTAGCGCGAACAACTTCAGGCCAGCCTAAAAAATCTGGCTAAGGCCGAGGAGAACCTGTCCAACGCCCAAGCCAATGCTGACATAGCGAAAGCGGAGGCGGAGGCGGAGTCGGCTAAAGAGGCACTGAGCCGGACGGTGGAGGACTTTCACGGCTCGGACGAATATCGGGAGGAGCTTCTCGAGAGTGGCTTTGCCTCCTACCGAGTGGGGTACGAGGATACCTGGGATGCAATTCAGAGGCTGCACCCGGAGCTCGACCTGAGCAGCATCATCCCTCTGGGGTTGGAGGACCAAGCTGCAGAGAAGGAGGCCGACCCAATACCAGAGGATCAGACGGCTGTGGAGGAGGCCGTCCCTGGGTCGGTGGAATAAGCTACTGAAGGTAAGGCGGCTCCAACCTCCGATCCCACTCTGACCCGAGCGGGTACACCAGTCGCTCCCGAACTCTTTCCGATGTAGGAAGTCGATTCCGACGAGTCATCGGAGTATCTGCTCTGTTGCTTTTATTTTGTTTTTGTTTCGCCTTTGATACTTGTAATCGGACTTCGGTCCAATTTTGTAAGTCTAACTTCAACTCAATGAAATCGAAGACTTTTCAAATTTTCTCCTGCATGTGGTTCAAAGTGTATGTCTCGTCGAGACATCCCCGAGTGTATAGGTCGTAGCTCCGACATACCTCGTTAGGACGTTCGGTAGAATCCAACATAGTTGATCAGTGGCATGCGCCATGCTAAGGGCAAAGCAAGCCCCGATCGCATGCCGGCGTCTCGACTGTCATACAGATAGTGTAGGATCTGATGGTCGAGAGCCGTTCCGACAGTAGGTCGAGCGTCCATCGTCCGAACCTTGGTCGGGCGTGCACGTTGGGCCGGGTGTCGGCCAATCTCCAAACGTAGTTCGTTGACACGATTATTCTGTAGAATCTGATAGTCGAGTGATGTCCAACGTATTCGATTAGGATAACGATGACAAGTCGAATATCCGTTGTCTGGCACTTGGTCGGGTGTATACGTCACGATGTATGATAAATGATGGCAAGCCGAGTATCCTTCGACTGGTCGTGACCAAGTCGGTATGTCGCAAGTGCGACCGCGGTCATCTTGACATTTTGTCCTTCTTAGCTGAAGCTAAGTCGGTAAGTTAGCCAGCCGCAATGATCGAGAGTCGACTGTGGAAGGAGCACGGCTTCAACTTAGAGAGGTTTCATTGCCAGCGCTGGCCTTCCGTTAGAGTAGACAGAATGGTTCTCGTAAGAGTTTGATGTGTCGTCAGCGATCGAGCCGTAGGTTCCCAACAAAACGTTGGGCCCAAGTCGGGGCATCGGAGCTCGTACTTCTGACGAGGGCCGACCCACAGCGGAGAGCCAAACTTTGTAGACTCTGGGGTTTTGAAATTGAGTTGTATTCCGAACAAGGGCATACAGAATTCACTGATGATACAACTTCAGGTTGTCGGCATTCCAAGTCCGGAGAATGGCCATCCCTTCCAGGGTCTCAAGTCGGTAGGTGCCTGGCCTGCAGGTGTCCGCTATCTTTTAGGGTCCTTCCCAGTTCGGAGATAGTTTTTCTTGATTCTGAGGCTTTAAACTTCCGTCTTTCTTAAAATCAGGTCTCCAGGTCTGAAAAACTTTGGCTGAACTTTAGCATTGTAGTATCGGGCCACTCTTTGTCGGTAGGAAGCCATACGGAGTTGAGCCTCGCATCGGAGCTTGAGTAGGAGGTCCAAGTCAGCCCTTCGACACTTCGAGTTGTCCGGTTCATAGTACTGCTCAACTCTAGTCGATGGCAGCCCGATCTCGAGTGGGATCATTGCCTCTATCCCATAGGCCAAGTTGAAAGGAGATTCTTCGGTCGGGATGTGGGGTGTCGTCCGGTACGCCCACAGGATCGAGTACAATTTCTCGACCCAGAGGCCTCTGGCTTCGTTCAGTCGAGTCTTCAATCCATACAGGATGGTCCGGTTGGTTACTTCGACTTCCCCGTTGGACTGTGGATGTCCGATCGAGATCAATTTATGCGTGATATAAAATCTTGCACAGAACTCCCTGAAGCTTTGGTTGTCGAACTGTCGCCCATTGTCAGTGATGATAGTGTGTAGCAGTCCGAATCTGAAGATGATGGACTTCTGGATAAAGTCTTCCATCTTACGCTCGGTGATTTGCGTCAGGGGTTCGGCTTCCACCCATTTGGTGAAGTAGTCGATTGTGACGACTATGAACATTCTTTGGCCAGACGTCGGAGGGAAAGGGCCGAGTACGTCGATTCTCCATTGGGTGAAGGGCCACGGGGCGATAATGGAAGTCAGCTGGTTGGCGGGCCGGTGTTGTATGTTGACATACTTTTGACACGGCTCACACCTCCGAACCAAATCAGCCGCATCTTTTTTTATGGTGGGCCAGTAGTAACCTTGCCGTAGGATTTTGTAGGCCAGAAATTTGCCCCCCAGATGACTTCCGCAGATCCCTTCATGCACCTCTCTGAGTGCGTAGTCCGCGTCCGTCGGTCCCAGGCATTTTAGCAAGGGAAGGAAGAATGACCTTTTGTAGAGTCGCCCGTCCATCATTACATATTGGGAGGTCGTCCATCAGAGTCGCTTGGCTTCCGCGGGGTCTTCGGGGCTGGTTTCGTCAGTCAGATACTGAACGATCGGATCCATCTAGCTTAGCTCGATCGTCAGTTATAGCACCTCCTCAGGCTTGTCGATACTCGGTCGCTCGAGACTCTCTACGAGTGTCCGGCCCAAAGCGCCGTAGGCGGATGTCGTGAGCTTGGAGAGTGCGTCGGCCCGAGCATTCTCCATCCTGAAAATGTAGGAGATCTCGAAATACTTGAGGTGTGCCACGAGATCTCTCACCTTCTGAAAATATTTCACCATGGTCGGATCCCGCGCTTCGAATTCGCCTCTGACTTGCCCTACAATCAGCTGAGAGTCAGAGAAGACTCTGAGGCTGTCGATCCCGAGCTCCTTCACCACTCTCAAGCCAGTGAGAAGTACTTCATACTTGGCTTGATTATTGGAGGCTTTGAAGTTGAATCGGAGAGCATACTCAGTAACTACTCCCTCCGAGTTAGTGAGCAGAAACCCGGCCCCGCTCCCTTGAGCATTGGAAGCTCCGTCTATATGTAATACCCAGGTTGACCCAGGGTTATATTCAGAGGTCGCAGCTTCTTTGGAGCTCCCATCTTCCGATATTTGGTCGGTTGTCGGGCATTCCGCAACGAAGTCGGTCAGGACTTGGGCTTTCAAAGTAGGTCGCGGTCGGTACTGGATGTCGAATTCGCTCAGCTTCATCGCCCATTTCGTTAGTCATCTTGATGTGTCGGGGCGATGCAGGATCGCCCTCAGAGGCTGGTCGGTGAGGACCACAATGGCGTGCTCTTGAAAATACAGACGGAGTCATTGCACTGATATGACCAAGGTAAATATCATCTTCTCCGCTCTTGAGTACCGAGTTTCGGCTTCGTGGAGCACTTTGCTGGTATAATATATGGGTCGGTGAATTCGGCTCTGGTTCTCCCGGACGAGTACTGAACTAACCGTCTCTGGGATGGTAGCCAAGTAAAGGTACAATATTTCTCCGATCTCTGGCTTTACAAGCAGGAGTGGAGAAGTCAGATATTTCTTCAAATCTTCGAAGGCTTGCCGGCTCTCATTCGGCCAAGAGAAGTCCTTTGTCTGCCTTAGGGTTTTGAAGAACGGGAGACATCTCTCAGCCGATCGTGAAATGAATCGGCTGAGTGCGATGATCCTTCCATAGAGTTGCTGTACTTCCTTTTTGGTGTTCGGATGCCGCATGTCGATAATCGCCTTTATCTTCTTAAGATTGGCCTCAATTTCATGTTGAGAAATGAGAAACCCGAGGAACTTCTCCGAAGTCACCCCGAAGGCGTACTTGGTTAGATTTAGCTTCATCCGATATCGTCGAAGAGTGCGAAAGGTTTTTCTGATCTGAAGCCTGTGCGTTCTTCACCAGCATGTCATCCACGTACACCTCCATGTTGCACCCGATTTGAGCTTTGAAGACCTTATTAACGAGGTGCTGGTAGGTGGCTCCAGCATTCTTCAGATCGAAGGGCATCACTCTGTAATAGTAAAAGCCCTTGGCGGTCACGAAGGCCGTATACTCTTCGTCCTCGGGTGCCATCCGGATCTGGTTATATCCGGCAAAGGCATCCATGAAGCTGAGCAGTCGATGACCGGACGTCGCATCTACCAGTTGGTCGATCTTCGATAGTGGGAAGCTGTCCTTCGGGCAGGCTCGATTCAGGTCGGTGTAGTCGATACAGATCCTCCACTTTTTGTTGGCTTTCTTCACCATGACGACATTGGCGAGCCAGTCAGGATATGTGATTTCTCTGATGAAGTCCGTCTCAAGTAGTTTGTCTACTTTCTCATCAATGGCCTTCTGTCTTTCGGGGGTGAAAGATCGTTTCTTCTGTCTCACCGGCCTCATGCCAGGGATGATGTTGAGTCGGTGAGTCATTATTTCTGGAAGAATGCCGGACATATCCACTGCCGACCAAGCGAATATGTCGGCGTTGGCTTTCAATAGCTCTATCAGCTGCTGTCGCTCCGGGTCGGACAGCTGCGACCCGACCCAGATCACCTGCTCAGGATTCTTTGCCATTGGGATGGAAATCAGCTGTTCAGCCGGTTCACCCCATTCCTCCTCTTCCCATTGGTCTAACTTGTCGACCGGCAGGGAATCCTCCGATTTATTATTTTGGGTTGAGATTTGGAAGCATCGTCGAACGAGCTGTTGATCCCAGCGCATTTCTCCAGCTCCGTTTTTAGTCGGAAACCGGACCAACAAGTGATACGTCGAGACTATCGCTCTAAGGGCGTTTAGTCCAGGTCTTCCAAGTATGGCATTGTAGGTCGAAGGTACTCGGACGACCGTGAAGGTCATGTAGACGGTGCTTTGTTATGGTTCGGCCCCAACTATCATGGGAAGACCAATTTCTCCTTCCACTATGACGGCCTCCCCGGTAAAACCTACTAGGGGCATAGAGACTCTCCTAAGTCGGTCGGTCGACAGTCGCATTCGGAAGAAGGTCGAGTAAAATAAAATATTGATCGAGCTTCCATTATCAACAAGAATTCTTTTTACATCATAATTCGCTCATGTTGTCGAGACAACAACAGCGTCATCATGGGGAGTTTGGATTCTCCGAGCATCTTCATCTGTGAAAATGATTACATCATCCTGACGTGGCCTCTTCGTCGACTCTCCTTCAGCAGTCGTTCCTCGATCCAGTCGTTTGGAGATCATATTGATGACTCCAGCTGTAGGCTAATTATTCAAGGCCTCTTCAGTTGGTTGGGGTCGTCGATCGGGAAGGGGTCGAGTCGGTGGGTCCCTTCGATACTTTTCGAGATATCCACGTCGTATGAGGGCCTCTATCTCATCCTTGAGTTGGATGCATTGCTCAGTGTTGTGACCGTGGCCCCGATGGAATCGACAGTATTTTCTCCGGTCGCAGTCCTTTGCCTTCAGAGACGGAGGCCGTCGTAGATATTTCGCTCCTTCGATCTCCATCAAGATTTGCACACGAGGAGCGGAGAGAGGGGTGTAGGAGTCATACCTGCGATGCGTCGGTCTCGAACTCCACCGTCGGGGTGATCTCGGGCTCCGTCGTTGGGGCGAGACCCGTTTATCGGTCGGAGGCCTACTGGGTTCAGCAGGAGCCCGATTTTTCTTTTGCTTCTCCTTCTGGCCCGTGCCCTCGGTCAGGCATCGGTCGAAAGCTCCTTCGTCCGTGCGCATGTATTTGTACGCGCGCTCCAGCAATTTGGCATACGTCCGGGGGAGGGTCTTGTCCAAGAAATATGTGAATCGGGACCCCCTTAGCCTCCTTTTCATGGTCGAGATAGCCATGTCTTCATTGAGGTCCCAGACCTCAAGTGTGGCCGTATTGAATCGGGCCACAAAGTGTCGGAGTGTCTCACTTTCTCTCTGCTTAAGAGAGAAAAGACTGTCTGAGGTTCGTGGTGGTTTCCGATTAGTGCTAAAATGGGCCATGAAATAATGCTCGAGCTGCCCGAAAGAGTGGATACTTCCTGAGCAGAGGCTGGAGTACCAGGCCCTGGTAGCTTTACGAAGTGTGGCGGGAAAAACGATGCAGAGGAGGGCATCGGTTGCCCCTTGAATTGTCATGAGAGCCTTGTAGCTCTCCAGATGGTCAACTGGATCGGTGGAGCCGTCGTAAGGCTCCACATGAGGTATCTTGAACCAATTAAGGATTGGTTCATCGAGGATAAATCGGGAGAGAGGTTGGGTGGTCTGAAAGTCGACACAGTTTGAAGACTTCTGACCATCCGCCTAGAGCTGGGCAAGCCAACGATCGATTTTTTCGATCTTACGTTCGTAGTTGTCCAACCGTCGATGTTGAGAAACCCCAAGGGTCGAATCTCCCGACGAATTTGAGAGTGAGGCGGACGGTGTCCACGGCCGCTTCTCCTTCCTCGCTCGCTCCAGCTGGGAAGGAGAGGGACGTCGAGAGCGGTGGGTGTCGCGCCATGGCCGCCTCCTCCCTTCTCGGTGGGAGTGCTGAGACGGCTGCTCTTGAGGAGGAGACGGAAGTTGATGCGGGCGTCGGCGGCTGCTTCTGGACGGCATCGGGTGTGCCACCGGTTGTTCCGCCAGCGATTGCGGCAACTGGGTCGGTTGTTGTTGGAGATTTTTGACCGCGTCCGTCAGAACAGTCATTTGCCGCACGATCACCACAATCTGTGCCTCCGTGGTCACCATCGGATGCGGAGAGCTGGGTTCCGCCATGGAGGGTAAAGGAGGGGCCTCTTCCAGGTAGTTCTCGATCGCTGAGCTCTGATTTTTGTCATCTCGAGAGATTTTTCAAGCTCTATGGAGCTCGCTGTCTTACCTCCGTCGAACCCCCCTACCTGGCGCGCCAAATCTGTTGCGGTCAATCCCCTCGTCGCCTGATCGCCGAGGACGCGCACCTGCAAGAAAAGTCCTCACTGATCAGAGATGCCTCCGGTGGGGACCCTCCGACGCTCAAGTCAGAGAGGAGACTAGGCAACAGTGAAAAAAACCCAAAGGCTCAGCGGGAGAAAGAGAGCTTACCAAAACTGTTGCCTTACCCCATTTTATAGTAGAATGTGGTATGGTCCCGCCATTAATGATACAGACAACTGGAGAGTTGTCAAATCGCCGGAGGCTATCAAATCATCGTGGGTTGTCAAGTCATCAGATTAACCCATGTCCTTCGCAGGACAATGCCCCATGGCGGTCGTACAGCATGTCCTTGGCATGACAATAGCCCGTAGCGGTTGTACGGCGTTTGGATGGACTGGCCGACTATATATCGATATTTGATTGCCGGGACGTCGGGTGATGACTCGAAAACACCGTCGGCTGATCTAGTGCCTTGTGGAAGTCAGACGTCGGCTATCACCCCCGACGGTGAGTCGGTGATATGGGTTCGGCCGATTGGAAACAGTATTGGTCTGTTTGACCGGCATACCTTTGGCCGAATATTGTCGGCAGTCATTGTCGGAGTCGTCTGTCCGTCTGGTGGGTAGAGTCGGACGTCGATCGGACCGTTCCGAAGATAAATCGATGTATAGGAGTCAGTCGGTATATCTCAACAAAACCAATTCAATATAAGTACCTACGTCGTTATAGATTTTGGACCCAACTATCCATATCAATTCATCCATCTTCCGCTAATGATTTTATGTGAAATTAAATCTCATACATATTCTTAAATATGTTTACTGTGATAAAAGATAATTTAAGTCTTAAGGAATGAATATTAGAAGACAACGTGATTAATGCTGTAGAGCCAACATCTTGCACTAAATGAAGTCACATCTTGGTGGAGTAGGCGAGGAATTTTATGCCCCCATTATGGACCATGGGTTACCACCACCAGCTAATTGATCCACCGTACCAAAAATTATTTATCACCGGGGGAGTAAATCCTTGGGAAACGCCTTGTACTCCTGACGATGATCCAAGCTAAAAGTATGGTCCCCTCGCAACATTTGCTTTCTGTGCCGGGCCTGGCAGGTTACTGTGAGCAGGTCAGCAACATATTAGTCTTTATCGATACTTCTGTTCGGATTCTAAATTCGGAGTATTTTTATTTGACATCACAGAGCGTCACACATTTTTGGCGAGGCCTAAAGTTTTTATCTTTGCAGAGGGAATTGAAGGCGAATTTGCACTCGGTCCTTGAGACGTCCTCAACTGGGGAGTGACGAGACCGCCCTACCAAACCATTGCCCTATTTTATACGTGCCGTCATAGAAGTGCTCCCATTGCTAATCTCTTTTTTTTTTTCCGGCCTACAGCTACGCACCATGGCATACAGTTTTATTAACTTCCGGTTATTAGCATGTAATACATACTATGCATGTAAATGACTTATTTAAATTAAATTTTTATTAATATTTTGTCTTTACCAAAAAATTAATATTTTTGTTTGAACTCTAATAAGTGTATTTAAAAAAAAAAAAAAAAAAAAAGCTAGTAAAGCAGTTGGATAGTTTTTCTTTGGAAGCTCTCAAACTGCGGTCATTCAATTCCCTTGTTTTAACAGCATAAATGACCCATAAATTGAATGCTAGCTTCTTTGAAATCGTCAAATCGTGCTCAAAAAAAAAAAAAAAGAAATCTCAATCTCGTGGCTATTTCATATTTTTGAAGCAATAATTATAATTATGGATCTAGTCGAAGTTTATTTATCCCAACCACCAGGCTATCCCAGCTGCCTGGTCTGCATCTATAACTATTTTTTGTTGTGAAACAAATCGGCTTGCTATAAAACTATCCACTTACCGTCCTTCCATTTTAGCCACACGTGGATTGGATTGTGCAAATAATTTCATTTTTGTACTTATTTTTTATGCAAGGCATCTACAAAATTCTCCTTCAACGTAGAGAGATTCAAATTCCATTGCGGCCAGTAATGTTAAATATTTCTTTAGAAGACTCCACAATCTGGCTGTAAATTCTGTCCAGTGGACTTGTTCTCTCGTTTCTATTTTAAAGTTTGAGGGATAGCCTGCTTCAATTCCTCCTCCTGACTTTTTTTTTTTTTTGGAAGAAGAAGACGAAGAAGAGCAATTGGGTGATAGAGAGAGGGGGGATAGAAAGAGTACGTCATTTGTCCCACTTATCACCTTGCAAACATCAGTCTTAGGATTTGCTTTTCACTGACAAAATTAAAACAAAACTTAAAAGCATAAGTCAGTCTTAGGATTTGCTTTTCACTGACAAAAACGGGACTTCAAAGCATCAGCTAGCCAAGCCCGAACTTAAAAGCAAAGCATGATCGCTAAACCAAATCATTATTTCTCCAATGCCTTCCCGATCTTCGTTGGGACTCCATCAACGGTCCCAGAAGCATATTAAATTGGAGGGAGAGTTTTCTTGAATAATAAAAATTAGCTTGTGATTAGGACAAAAACAATTGATATTCACAGCTCAAAACATGGAATATCTCATCACTGCTTTAGACGAGAAGTACGCTCGAAGCCATGGTACACGGCAAGCTTAGGTTGAGAGGGATACGTGCTCAAGTACTGTTAACTGGTAGATGTGATATGGGTAGATGATCTCAAGGAGAGAAGCATAAGTTTAGTAATTTAGCAAATATGGATTTGGTCTATTATGTTTTTGTTAAGGGAAAGTTCCCGAGAAGGTAAACTATGCATAGAATAAAATATTATAGTCGAAATCCAGACCGGAGCCAAGATCCCACAGTTTGGTAAGTAACAGAAGAGATATCATAGTAATATAGTAATATTATTCAAAGATTAGGTATTTTGGACACCAGATATAACAGGCTTATACATATTTATTAAAGACAAAAACACTCACCATGGTTAATTTGTAAGCAAAAGTGGTGCTCAATGGGGGATTCAAGGGATAATTGATAATACTTAAAAGAATAGTTGTTTCTTATAAGGAAAGCTATACTTTCAAAGCCCATAAAAAAAATATATATTTTCAAATGCATGTGTATAAGTTTTCCTGTATTGCTTAGATTTGTCATTTATTTTCTTTCCAAATACCACACATCATACCAAACGAATGGTAGCATGCAGAAATGTACAAAAAGGCATGATGAGAGTGATTAAGTGATGAATGAGAAAATCATATAGAAATATTATACATGCAATTTAAACGATCAGCACTGTTGACTATTAAGATTTCATTTCCATAAGGCCATCCTCAAGAGCAATTGATAATATTTCTGTGTCATCAACTCTATTTATTTAGGAACAGTAGGTTAACCATCCCTGCAGCTTAAAATATTTGGTTTGCGGATGCCCCACCTCAACACATCACATAGATGCTTCTATTTTAAATCTACATAGAAGGAATAAGCTTGTGTGACACATTGCTCCCTCCGCAACAGCTGGCTTTGTAGCAAAATCCAAAAAATTTATTTGTTGGACCAAGTCTATCATAGATCATTAATAAATTCAATCTACTGTGTGCTGCTATTACACACAAACAAAAGGTGGAGGAGAGAAAAAAATACTATTACAAATGTTGCTTTCTACTTGAACTGGTTCGATTGGTTGGACTGCTTGGAGTGATCCCCGGACGACTTGGTCAACCAAAAATTTTCCTCGGAATTTATTTAGTGGGTCCTAGTAAATAAGTTGCAGACTATAAACTCACCAGCTCGTTCAACCCATCATATGTGGACCCTCAATATAAGCTGATGATGAGTGAGTTTGTACACTGTATTTTTTTATGGAGTGTCAGTGGGAAGAAGCAAAAGTGAGTTTGTACATTGTCACATCTGGCCGCATCTAGGTTCCGTTGCTCGGACGAGGATCCCGGTTGTACCCTTCGCGAGAAAGAAGGATTCACCTCACTTCGCTCCCATCCACCGTTGGATCACCCATCTGTGGCGAGTAGTGCATGATCCAATGGTAGATGGGCGCGAAGGAGAGTGAATCCTTCTTTCGCACCAAGGATACAACCACATGACGTAGTGCTACTTCTGGATGGTCAAAACATCATGTCGCCAACCACGAGTAAATTTGACTTGCTTGGCTGGGTTTAATTTCTGCAGGTTCCGGTCACCCATCAAATCACCACTCCACTGACTGGACTGATGTCGCTGGAATTGGTGCAGTAGATGACCGGATCGGTGACGGCAGTAGCTCCCTGCTTACCGGTCAACCAATCTCCGAATCTGATATTAATCCAGCCGATTAACAGACGGTGATTTGTAGTTTTATTTATTTATTTTTTTATTTTACAGTTGATATAGCATTTAAACGGTAAAAAATTAAGTCCAGTTTGAAATAAAGAGCCACATTGCTGCTCCGGATGCCCGTTACGCTACGTTGATCACAGAAATTTAAATAATAATATAAAAAAAAATATCTCAGATAATATTTGCTTGAATCTATATATATTGAAAATAAATATAGATATAAATTATAATATTTTATTAATATCCATGTTGTATTTATGTTAGTTAGATGAAAATGAAAGTAATTTGAGTATACTGGAATATGATTCATTTTCATTTCTAAATGACGGTTATTAAATCTAAGTAGGTACCCTTAATAAAGATTTATCTCCCTCTAATGTTTGCTATTACAATGGAAATGACCATCATTGTCGGCTAAGCTTCTTTGAAATTAAACCAATGATTTCTGTTAGGATTATTGTGGAACATTATATTTATCAAATAAAAAAAATGTCTTCAGTAGTTATTTTTGTCTTAAAATTTTCTTTCAATAAAATAAAAATGGTGGTATCAAAGCAATGATCATGACTCCTATTCTACAAGGTTGTCATGACATAAAAGCATCAAAATAACTTTTTTTGTCGAAAATTAGATAATTATCTATATGCGTTATATACCTAATGGGAGGCTACCCAGTCCCTGAACATGATAACAGTCAAATAACAGCTGTAATGTGAATTGGCCTGGTTATAGTTTATCCCGGTGCAATGGCCATCGAACCTTCTCCCAAGGTGGCGGGTCTTCCATTCATTTTTAAATCACGGTCCCTCCGCTTTTACAAATAAATGCCAGACCAGCTTCCTTGCAGCAGTCGAGGTTCTCTCCAGTCCGATTCTCTCTTACCACATTTATTTACATATATATATATATTATTTTAAAGATGAAGGCAGGTTTAACGCTCCAAAATATATTCACCGCCAAGGTTGAAGAGAGAGTAGGAAGACTGAGAAGATAATTGTTCTAGTCTTCTCCCTCTGGCCCCTTCCCCCGAGAAGCGACATGAAAAGTTCGGCGTTAATTTCTGAAGTGGGAACAGAAGGACGACTTTTTGTGGGTTGGCAGAGTACTGGCCGCATACCTTCCCCGCTGTCACTGATATCGGCACATAAACCCCAACACAGCAGAATGCCAGAGACCCAGATTCATTGGAGCAGTGTTGGCTTGCGATCAGAGTCTGACAGCAGCTGACGTGCGAACTGTTCATTTCTCTGATCCACCTCGTGCTCAAAGGCCGAGAGAGATAGAGACGCAGATCGAGAGATAGAAAGCGTGAAGAGGAGCTCAGAGGAGTACTGAACTGAGACAGCCTTATGAAGCTAGTAACTGAAGCGGATCGACTTCTCGCTCCTCTCCGCATGGCTCTCTCTCTCATCCTGCTGGTCGCATCTTCCCTTCATCCATGGTCATGCATGTGAGATGACGATGACATGGCTGAAATTTTTCTAAGAAAACGCTTCAATTGGAATTTTATTGGGGGAATATAACTTATGAGATGGAGATGGAGATGGAGAGAGAAGCCCATGCACCCTCGGTCTGTTGAAGCCCACGTGTCTACAGAGTTTGGCATGTGAATCGGATTGGTTGGCTTGTTCAAATGAAACGGTCGGGAGGAAAAGTTGGGACCAAAGCGCCAACCATGGTTCTTAAATGTGGTATACAACTGGGGAGGGGAATTATTAAAACGGAATTAGAAGCTCGGGTGGGTTGCATTGCTTCTTTGGAACACCGCCCCCATGAATTATTTCTGGTATTCATGACGTCCGCACCGGTTCTGTGTGATGGTACTGGCATCAAAGGAGTGACAATGCTTCACCCTGTTTAATTTAATTCAATCTGCGATACCTCGGGTTAAATAATTTATTTCATAAAATAATCAAATTTTAATCCAAATAAAATTTTAACCTAATTTAATAATAAAATCGAATCAGATTTACAGATCTTTTTATCTAACCTCATCCGATCCAACTACATCCAACACGGTTGCTATCTGTCTATTCTGATTTATCCACTGATGTGATTACGTATTTAAATTTTATTTATATTTTTTATATAATTAAAAAAAATTATATAAATCATAATTTATAAATAAAAAATATTTTTATATTTTTATATTTTTATTATTTATTTTAATTTATTCATGCAATCACTATCAACATCATGATCATCACAGTAGCTAGAAAGTCTTTGCATGTGTTGGAATTTATATAAACATCTTTTATCTTTACATACTGACCGTATAGCCTGTGGGTTTTTCTTTTTTTTAAGGAAAAAAAAAAAACTCATCTCATTAAACATGATTTGAACATTTTTTTATTTTAAATTAAAGAAACAAGAGATTAGAGAGAGAGGATGAGCCTCGGATAAAAAGAATAAAGTCATCAAACATGTTAAAAAATCATCACCGTTAGATAAATAAGTATAAGCCTATGGAGATGGTAGGTGAACCCTAATAACTTCATCACGGTTTAGATGTAACCTGTACCTAATATTCGGATTATTAAATTCGATTTAGGGTTTGCCAATAATGTGCGGGTTTGGGTTAAATATATCTCACACAAACCGACAAAAGAAGGTAACAGCCAGTCAATGCTAAGTGGGGCTTGCCCATTATTATCAAATTAGAACACACATATTCAATACGGGACTCGAGGACACAGCAGTCGGTCAAACCCAGAGTCCAAATCTATCCTCAGCGCTTCACGTGGGTTTAATCCATGCAAGTAAATTATAAGTCGCGATGCAGAGAATGGACCTGTAAGCTTGGATCAACAACTGCACATCGTTTAGAACCCACATAACTGGGAGGTGGCAATAGTGTCTAACCATGTTTTTTTAGGCTTCGGATCCCTTGCAAACTAGAAGTAGAGATCTCGCTAGTGACATGAGAATATGATATTTCTAGACGTTGCGTGTGTATTACGTACAGAATCAACGTGAAGTATAATAATAATTTATTTAAACTTCTAAACAACCATGATTTGGCACTCAAAATGAAAGACATATAAGCAGAAACGGGATATTCAGGAATTTAATCTAAATAATCATTATCAAATCTCATCCGGCCAACCACCTAGGAAAAACAAAGTTAACATAATTCGTAATCTTTAAAAAAAAGAAAAAAAAAAACATCATCCCTGACACGACCAACCCTTCTAAGAGTAGAGTATTCATAGATGTTCTTGTCCACCTCTTTCAAATGGTTGGTAACCAGATGGATAGGCTTTAGGCGCCCTGTCCAGTGTTTCCTAAAATCTAGAGTAGAAGGCAGGTATTGAGGACGGCAACAGCACTGTAGCCAGATCACGACGCTATTCCATTACCGTAAACAATGGGTCATTAAAATAACTCCCCCGAGGACAAGACCAGTTTCTTTCTCAACATTTTAAAATATCTCATTCACTCACGTTGTAAGTGCCCATGCCCGCCCCACCACCCACTTGCCCCAGTCTCTTATCCTCTCTCTTCCTCTCCCTTTCAGCAGTGATGAGGCTGATGGAAGGGACGCCCCTTGGAACTTCCTTCCCCCCCTCCCTTCTCCCAGAACTCACCACCATCATATAGCTACGAGTGCGTGGCTCCAACTGGATTCCCAGAGAGAGAGATAGAGAGAGAGCTACAACCATGCTGCCAAGACTGACCACCATGCGACTTTTAGTGCCGTTGCTTCTCTTCTTCCACCTCTCCAAGCTCTCTTTCTCTCTCAATCAAGAAGGCATCTATCTTCTCGATGCCAAGCGAGGCCTGGAGGACCCCGGCAACATCCTGGCCAACTGGAACCCACGCGACGACACCCCGTGCAAATGGACCGGCGTTTCCTGCTCTCCTCCCCGCTCCCCTTCCTCCGACCGGATCGTCACCTCCATCGACCTCTCCGGCAACGGCCTCGTCGGCCCATTCCCCGCCGTTCTCTGCCGCCTACCTTACCTCGCAAACCTCTCCCTCTCCAACAATTATATCAACTCATCCCTCCCCGAGTCCGCTCTCCTCCCCTGCCCTTCTCTTTCCCACCTCGACCTATCCGAGAACAACCTCGTCGGCCCCCTCCCCGGCGCTCTCGCTGCCCTCCCCGCCCTCCTCTACCTCGACCTTTCGGGGAACAACTTCTCCGGCCGCATTCCCCCCTCCTTCGCGGCCTTCCCCCGCCTCCAACGCCTCTTCCTTTACAACAACCTTCTAACCTCCACCATCCCTTCTTTCCTCTCCAACGTCTCTACCCTCCGCGAACTCGATCTCGCTTATAACCCCTTCACTCCCGGCCCCGTTCCTGCGGAGCTCGCCAAACTCGGTTCTCTTGAACTGCTTTGGCTCGCCGGATGCAATCTCATTGGCGAGATTCCCCCCGAACTCGGCCGCCTCGCCAAGCTCACCAACTTCGACCTCTCCACCAACTCCCTATCCGGACCCATCCCGGCAAGCCTTACCCAGCTCTCCAGCGTCGTCCAGATCGAGCTTTATGGCAACTCCCTCTCCGGTCCCATCCCCTCCGGCTTCTCCAAGCTCGCCAATCTCCGCCGGATCGACGCCTCCACGAACCAGCTCGAGGGTCCTCTTCCTGAGGACATCTTTGACGCCCCTCTGCTTGACAATGTCCATTTTTCTCAGAACCACCTCACCGGGAGCATTCCCGCCGGCGTGTCTCGCGCTTCGAACCTCTCCGATCTGAAGCTCTTCCAAAACCGGCTGAACGGCTCTCTTCCTGCGGATTTCGGCAAGTACTCTCCTCTGGTGTCTCTTGATCTCTCGGACAACTTGCTCTCCGGAGGGATCCCGGCGAGCATTTGCGACGGCGGCGTGCTGCAGGAGCTCCTCTTGATCGATAACTTCTTCACAGGGAGCTTGCCACGGGGTATCGGCCAGTGCCAGACGCTCGCACGGCTCCGGCTCGCGAACAACCGGCTCTCCGGGGAGGTCCCGGCCGGGATGTGGGGCTTGCCCCATATCTCGTTTCTGGAGCTCAAAGGCAATTCCTTTTCTGGTGGGATCTCTCCGGTTATATCCAGCGCGGCGAATCTCTCGAATCTCGTCATATCCGATAACCAGTTCAGCGGCAGCATCCCATCGGAAATTGGATCTCTGTCGAAGCTATATGAGCTTTCCGCTGGGAATAACAGGTTGAGTGGCCCGCTGCCCTCGTCCCTTGGCAACTTGACGTTGCTCGGCCGGCTTGTCCTCTGCAACAATTCCCTCTCCGGGGAGTTGCTCAGAGGAATCGAATCCTGGAAAAGGCTCACTGAGCTGAACCTCTCTTATAATGGTTTCACTGGTGGAATACCGCCGGAGCTTGGCGACCTACCGGTGCTCAACTATCTCGATCTCTCAAACAACATACTCATCGGCGAGATCCCTGTCCAATTGCAGAACTTGAATCTCAACAAGTTTAACGTATCCAACAATCAGCTGTCGGGATCTCTTCCACCCCTGTTTGCCAGCCAGGTCTACCGCAATAGCTTCTTGGGCAATCCCGGCCTGTGTGACGACTTGCCGGGGTTGTGCCCTGTTACACCGGGAGGCAGGAAGGATCGCCATCTGTTCGTTTGGTTGCTCCGGTCCATCTTTATACTTGCTGCTCTGGTCTTTATTGGCGGGGTGGCATGGTTCTATTGGAGGTACCGGAGCTTCAAGAGGTTCAAGCTGGGAATTGATAAGTCTAAGTGGACGCTGACCTCGTTCCACAAGTTAGGATTCAATGAAGATGAGATCTTGGACTGCCTTGATGAAGATAATGTGATAGGCAAGGGAGCATCCGGGAAGGTATACAAGGTGGTCCTTAGCAATGGAGAGGCGGTCGCAGTGAAGAAACTCTGGGGGACATCAAAAAAGGGTGGGGAAAACGAAGATCAGATGGTCGATGATCTTTTCGAAGCGGAGGTTGCGACCCTGGGAAAGATCAGGCACAAGAACATTGTCAAGCTGTGGTGCTGCTGCACTCACAAGGACCGCAAGCTTTTGGTCTATGAATACATGCCAAATGGAAGCTTGGGGGACTTGTTGCATAGCAGCAAGGGAGGGCTTTTAGATTGGCCGACAAGGTACAAGATTGCCTTGGATGCGGCAGAGGGACTCTCTTATTTGCACCATGATTGCGTGCCACCAATTGTGCACAGAGATGTGAAGTCCAACAACATCCTGTTGGATGGGGAGTTCGGAGCGCGGGTGGCAGATTTTGGGGTTGCAAAGGCTGTCGAAGCAATCGGGAAGGGGTCGAAATCTATGTCAGGTATTGCCGGTTCGTGTGGATATATCGCCCCAGGTTCGTTCATTCCATGTTTCTGTTCTTCTTTTGTTAGACACACTTTTTTGCCCTGTCCTCTGTTTAAATTGTTTCTATCTTCTATATTAGTTATGCAGATGATGTCTATGGTTGGCTCTTCTGTTCCTAATTGCTGCTTTATTGCGTAATATCATCTTATATTTTTTTCAGATTTTTATGTTCTGATACGTATGTTTCAAATTCTCTTCTTCAAGAAGCTTGTTCTTGATGTTTTCTTTCCTTATTTTCAGATTTTGAACTTGAGAATCCTCAAAAATTGTCGTGGTTACCTTTTTCTTGGTGAAGGTTTTTCCTTCTGTTTATTTTCCTTTAGACTAGTTTTAGCTCTGTAGTCGAAAGTTTAGTTGTCCGTTGGTCATCTTTTTCTGATTCGCATGGAACTTTTAAGGTCTTGGCCATCAAATCAGTATGCTTTTCTTATGTCATGGATAACCAATCTATTTTCATATGTAGTTGCGAGATTTTTCCAGTTCCTGCTCAATTTCTGCATGCACGTCTAGATATTATTAAATATCGATCTAGAAATATTTGTTTTCCTTTTTGTAAATTTTACTGAATACTTCTAATAATAACCAGCTGTATTTGTTATCTTTCTATGGTTGATTGACAAATAAGTTTTCTGATTCTTTCATCGAGATCTATGCTTGTTCAAGACAAATTCATATGCTTTTTCCTATTAGGACTCATCTCTCTCTTGAAAAAAAAAAAAAGAATCAGATTGGTCTCATTTAACATAATTTTGATCAATAATTAATGTGATGCATTACTGTAATTACTTTTCTTCTTCAGATTGATGTCATCTTTTAAGCCACCTAATTTGCTTTGCTGATGCCTTGGTCTTCAAAGCTTGTGTTTCATCGTGGCCCTTGGGCCATTTCTGCTGATGGTTGTCTCCATGCGCATATTTGCTCATCAACTGGTAGATGCCTAAAGTATTTTGTCGCAGATTTCACTTATCATCTTCTAATGTGCTGCAGAGTATGCATACACCCTCCGGGTGAACGAGAAGAGCGATATATACAGCTTCGGTGTCGTCATTCTGGAGCTGGTGACAGGGAGGCGCCCTGTGGCTCCTGAGTTTGGGGAGAAGGACCTGGTGAAGTGGGTCTGCAGCACAGTAGATCAGAAGGGTGTGGACCATGTGATCGACCCCAAGCTTGATATGTGCTCCAAGGAGGAGATAGAAAAGGTCCTCAAAATTGGCCTCCTTTGCACCAGTCCCCTCCCTATCAACCGCCCTTCAATGAGGAGGGTAGTGAAGATGCTCCAAGAAGTGCGTGCTGACAAGCCTAAGCCGGAGAAGAGGCATGGAAAACTCTCCCCCTACTACCACGACGATGCATCATCCGATCCGGGGAGTATTATTTGAGGACCGAGGCTTCTAAACATTGACCGATGATGGAAAGCTTCATCTCCAGTTTCCTTCCAAGTTCCCTGTAATTTGCTTTCAGGGAACCGTGTAATTACTGTTTGAATTCTCGAACTGCATTCACCACCACCCTGAGAAATTACAGATATTTTTGCTTGCATGTATGGAATATGCAAGTAATTTCTAGAAGGCTTGATGGTCCCTTGGTGTGCAGTATATCTAGGTAAATTTCTTACTTCCAGTGAGACAGTCTAGATTCTGGAGGTACCTATCTGTTCTGTTCTGTCCTGTCCTTGCCTATGTTGCTGGTAAATGTTGTAACTGGTTATGAGATGTGTTAATAATCCCATGATATGTCCGCCTCATTTTTAGTAATTAATTGTATATCCTAGAAACTATGTTCAGATCTTAAGGGCTGTGTGAACTATGGAAGTTCCAACAAAAATATCAACGATCAAATCCGAGCAATGTGGAGGTGTAGATGGTGGTTGCCATTAATTAAGGGCTCTGAAAGCAGACAGAGGCAGGCTTATGAGGACAAAGATGGTAGTTTAACTGTACGTAAAAAAAAAAGAGGGTAGTTTAACCATGATTCCAGGCTGCGTGATCTTGAGACCGGCGTATGAGGATAAAGATGGGTAGTTTAACCATGGTTCCAAGCGGCGTGATTTTGAGGCAGGCGGATGAGGATAGAGATGGGTAGTTTAACCATGATTCCCAGATGGGTGATCTTGGGACAATCTTTAGGCAGGGTGGAGAACGTCATTGGTTCATGGCCCAGAGAATTTGAAGGCAGAAGGCCGAGCAGGAGCGGAATCAATTCTAGAGTTATGCAAAAGAGCGTCGATGGTTGAAAGTTTTTGATGGCATGTTTTTTCTGGAAAGCTGTGGATGGTGGATTGCCTGTGAGCCATCAGAACTTGATTCACGACAACTGAGATGAGGAATGGATTTTATGTCGCAGTGTCATCGACGAATCTAATCCATGGTACAAATCAACTAAGTGAATGGTTTTTAGTTTTCAGACGGAAGAAAGATGTATACCTGTGAAAAAGTCCTTGCATCCCGAAGCTAGTGGTTCCAATGCTTGAAGAATATTATTATCGTTGTCATTATTATTTGGATGAAGCGGGAGGGAACTCCACCCATTATGCATTAGAAAGAAATGCTCGAAGAATATTATCAGGACAGAGGACATCCTTGTCATGACAGCGGCAGCAGTGGGTTGTGGGGTGAGAATTCCTTATGAGGACTGTTTGGGAGGAGGATTTCTTTTGAAACACGGCATCACGAGCATCCAAGTAATTCTATGATTTGGACAGTGTTTGCTTTTGGCACCTGCTTCTGGGGTTGACAATGGGGAAGTAGAAATAGCCAAGGCAAGAAAACCTGCGACATTATAAAAATTGATTGTACTCGTCATACTGCTGCGTCTAAGATGAAAGAATCACTAGTTTTTCTCCAATAAGCCCCCCAAATCCTGTTCTCTTATGGTACTTGACCGGAGCTTCCCACCTCGCTGTAACTTTAGGACGTGTTTGGGAAACCACGCGGGAGCCCGTGGAATAGGTAGGAGAGAGAACGCGGAGACTAACGGACGGGGAGATGCGGGGATCGGGAAAGCGCGACACAACACGTCTCTGCCTTTCTCCTCCTCGATCTCCCCACACCAGGCAAGACTTTCCAACCGGGGCCTTTAGCGGAATTTCCTGCACAATCCGAGTTTTTCCTCCTCCTCCTCCTCCTCCTCTTTTTTTTTCTTTTAACGATCACACCGCGAGAGCAATCTAAAAAATCAGAGATCCCATAAAATCGATGGATAACTCTCATCCTATCATCAAGTCTAATCTCCAGAGTTCTCCACTACATCCGACACCCGTGCTGTTCACCTTCCGATCGACATTCCGCATCACAACTGCAGCAAAGAGGTGAAATACAGTCCACATGTCAGAGAGAAACGGATGGGCTTCCAGCTGCCTCGTGCTATCACGGATCCATCCAATAACGGTAGTAAAATCTCTCTCAATGAAGATCCTCTCCGTCCGCAACTCCCACCTAGCAAAGATAATACCCACCCACACGGCATGAAGCTTAGCACCCAAAACTGAAGGCTTAAATAGATGGGATCCCCCAACCGCCAACAACCTGACATCTCGACCTTGGATGACAAACTCTGCTCCACCCATCCCATCCCTGATACCGCCATCAATTCACCTTGACACATCCTGAAAGAGAGGGCTCGTAGGAAATAAAAATGACCCTCTGGGTCACTACAGAGGCAGCAAAGGAGTCCCAGTAAATAAGAACATCAAGGGATGGGCCAGCAACATCGAAATGATTGTACTCTATAATTAAGCAGATAGTTTTCTTCAGCATCGATGCGTAGGAACCATCTCACCCTCGAAGACCAAGCTGTTTCTAGAAAGTCAGATCTGGTAGGCAATGTAAACCATCCTACCCGCCCCCCAAGTGGAGGTCATCTTGTCGACTACACTCCATCGGATCGTATCCCTACCATCGATATTGAATAGATGCAGACACGCAAATGATCATCCACCTTGCTGCTCATGTAGATCAGCCATCAAAAGAGTGGTAGACTGGAGATCCAAGCATTCTGGCTCACAACGATTGAAGTTCTATCCCTAATCAGCCATCTGACCTGTGCCCAAACAGCAAGTCCGCGAGCATAGATCTCCTTCTAAAGGAAGAAACAACCTGCATGAAGGGCCTGGGTCTAGGACCCCTGGCTCCACACCCCATACCAAGCTCTCATTACCCTGCTCCAGAAACAATCTGATTGGAAAAAAAAATATAGCAGCATGTTTGGCAATCATGGCCTCCATCCTAACCAACATGGATTGAATCCCCAGACCATCATCTCTTACAGGTTGGCAAACCACCTCCTAGGATAGCAGATGGATCCCATGCCTGTCATGCCCCAAACCCCATAGAAAATTCTGAAACCATTGCTCCAGCCCTCTGAGGCAGGAACTCAGCACAATCGTGTTTGCTAAGAGGTATATCGGGATGGAGCTAAGTATCGATCTCACAAGAGTCATCCTGTCCATCATGGAGAGAGCTCTAAGTTGCCATCTCTCGAGATGATTCTGAACCCGCTGCTCCATAGGTCTATAGTCGACCCTTAGGAGATGCCGACCGATGATAGGAACACCCAGATAGGTCAAAGTCCCAATCAACTCCGACATCTCCAACCTCTCCTATATCGTTTGTGTTGGGTGGATGTCTGGCCAGGACACCACCTCCCAAGATCTTTTCAGTACCACGCGATGCAGCAGGAAGAAAGAAGAAACAAAATAAAAAGAAAACAATCAAAATACGTGGATCAGCCACAAAAGGGCTCACCTCCATGGGGCATGCAAACTTCACTATGAAAAAAAAATTTTACAAGAGGAGACCTCACCCTCAACCCTTGTACACCCAATTCTCTCTCACCTGAAGTTTCCCTCACAAAAGCTCTCTCTCTCTTGGAGAACCCCCCTTGAATCCCTGAAGAGCCTGGCGACCGCTGTCCAGGAGCCTCCTGCTCCTTCTCTCACAGCGCTCTCGTCTCTCTCTCTCTCTTCTCAGGTTCATACGATCTTCGTACGACGAAAATTCGAACCACTCAGCTTCCTTTGTTCGTCACAGGCCCTTTTAAAGGATTAAACAGAGTTTAAACCTAATTAGATTATGTTTAAGAGTCCTAAACAAGCCAAATCAACCTCCTGAACCGTCGGATCGTCATCGAAAATCACCTGGGCCCTCCGATCACGCTCCGGTCCATAGAATAGTGCCGTGGACTGCGAGAAACGTGTGGAAAATGCCCACGCGGTCCACAGGCCCCGCCATAGACCGCCCGGTCTACGGTGGACCGGGGCAAAGGGGCCAGCAGGCCGCTGGGACTGGGTCGGCCCGCGGGCGCGAGCCTGGGCCGCGCCTGCTCGCGGGCCTGCGCGCGGACTAGGCCGCGCGCCCGCCTGGGCCGCAGGCCTGGGTCGAGCATCCCGCATGCTGCCGCCTGCGGCCGCGCCGCTGCCGCCCGCTACCGGTCACCGGCGGTCCTCCACCGCCTCGAATGTCATGCCGACTTCAAAAGCTCGTATCTCCTCCATCCGAGCTCCGTTTTGGGTGATCTTGGTCTCGTTGAACTTCATTTTTCATCGCGAACCTCGCTGTGGACTCAATGTGAGCTGAATCTCAAGGTGTCAAATCCTAACAATCTCCATCTTGACTCGATATTCGGCCTCCTCCAAACTCCAAGAGCTTCTGGATCTCCTCGCCCCCATGCCCTGGGGCAATCGCCTGCTGATCATGGATGGGCAAACATGGGAGTCGAGCCAGGCTGCTCGATCCCATCTCCGTTGTATGCTGTGCTCCTCCTAACCTGAGACCTGCTCAGGGCATCATCCTGCGGCAATAGGAATCTCACCTTGCGATGTCGCCTCTCGTCCTCCCGAGTCTCCTGTCTCGTGCCCGATCCGCCTCCTGGAGCTCCACCTCGCTCTAGGCTCCACCTGGCTCCCGAAGCTCCACCTCGCACTGGGCTCCCTGTCAGGTAATAATGTCCTCTGCTCCCCTTCTTCCCCTCCAGCACAATCCTATCACCGCGTAGCACCCTCAGAATTTCTCCACCAGCTACCGTCCTGTAGCCTCTCGAATCCAGTCTGCTAAGTGAGATAAGATTTTGCCTGAAATCGGGTATGTATCGAACCTCCCCCAATCTCCTCACTGCACCGTCATGTGTCCTCCAGCTGACCGTCCCAATGCCTCTGATTGCACAGCTCGATCCATCCGACAGATATACAGTGCTCTCACTGTTCTCTAGGGAGTCAAACTGCTCCTCTCTGCAACATACATGATACGGACATACAGAATCTAATATCCACCACTGGGAAGAAGTAGATATCTCGTCAGATATCTCCAGGACATCTTCATCTGAATCACTGCCGGCCGTCGCTACAGCAGCCATCGTCCGATTTTTAAGCTGAGGGCAATCTCTGGCTAGATGCCCCAACTCCTCACACTGGTAACATCTGATTTTGCTCAAGTCCCTTCTGGACTTAGACAGCCCTCGTTGCGATCTTCTGTCACTCCGTCTACCGCCTCCTGCTCCTCTAGAAGCCACTAAAGCTGAGCTACCGCCACCTGAGCTCGAAGCTGGGTTCTCCTTCCTGAGAACCTCGTTCTGGAGTATCGCCGTGGTGATCTCGTCCATCTTGATAGTGCTCTTCCTGACTAGAAGAGCAGTCACCAAGGACTCGTACGAAGGGGGAAGCGACGCCAGCAAAACCAGTGCCCTGGTCTTCTCCTCAACGTCCTCGCCAATGCTGAGAAGGTCGGTGAGGATCTTCTGGAAGTGGCTCAAATGCTCCTGTACGCTCTGTCCCTCAGTCATCCACAGTTGGTAAAACTGCCTCTAGAGAAAAAGTGTGTTGGTGAGAGACTTCGCCATGTACAACTCCTCGAGCTTCGACCACAGCACCATCGGGAAAGTCTCGCTCAGCACATGGATCACCACCTCATCTGTCAGGTACATGCGGATGGTACTCACCGCCTGTAGCTGTTTTCAATCCTGCACCTCCATGGTGGTCGGCTTCTCATCACACAAGAGAGCATCGATCAACCCCTATTGGATGAGCACGTCATTCACCCTTGCCTGCCACAAGAAGAAATTGCTCTTACCATCGAACTTGTTGATCTCCATCTTGATTGTTCCTGCTTTCTCCATCTTCAGTCTTGCTCACCACCACTGCAATCTGCGTCCTTGTACCAACCTGGCTCTGATACCACTTGTTGGGTGGATGTCTGGCCAGGACACCACCTCCCAAGATCTTTTCAGTATCACGCGATGCAGCAGGAAGAAAGAAGAAACAAAATAAAAAGAAAACAATCAAAATACGTGGATCAGCCACAAAAGGGCTCGCCTCCACGGGGCATGCAAACTTCACTATGAAAAAAAAAATTTACAAGAAGAGACCTCACCCTCAACCCTTGTACATCCAATTCTCTCTCACCTGAAGTTCCCCTCACAAAAGCTCTCTCTCTCTTGGAGAACCCCCCTGAACCCCTGAAGAGCCTGGCGACCGCTGTCCAGGAGCCTCTTGCTCCTTCTCTCACAGCACTCTCGCCTCTCTCTCTCTTCTCGGGTTCGTACGGTCTTCGTACGGCAAAAATCCGAACCACTCAGCTTCTTCTGTTCGTCACAGGCCCTTTTAAAGGGTTAAATAGAGTTTAAACCTAATTAGATTAGGTTTAAGAGTCCTAAACAAGCCAAATCAACCTCCTGAACCGTCAGATCGTCATCGGAAATCACTTGGGCCCTCCGATCGCACTCCGGTCCACAGAATAGTACCGTGGACAGCAAGAAATGCGTGGGAAACGCCCACGCGGTCCACAGGCCCCGCCGTGGACCGCCCGATCCACGGTGGACTGGGGCAAAGGGGCCAGCAGGCCGCTGGGCCTGGGCCGGCCCCCGCGCGCGGGCCTGGGCCGCGCGCCCGCCTGGGCCGCAGGCCTGGGTCGCGCATCCCGCGCGGGCCTGGGTCGCTCGTCCCGTGCACCGCCACCTGCGGCCGCACCGCTGCCGCCCGCCGCCGGTCGCCGGCAGTCCTCCGTCACCTCGAATATCGTGCCGACTTCAAAAGCTCGTATCTCCTCCATCCGAGCTCCGTTTCGGATGATCTTGATCTCGTTGGACTTCGTTTTTCACCGCGAACCTCGCTGTGGGCTCAATGTGGGCTGAATCTAGATGCGTCAAATCCTAACAGTTTGCTTCACTTATCTTCATCTTGGAATTGAAGATGACCATAAACTTTTGTAGATTCATGAGCTGGCCAGATGTCTGACAGTAAGCCTCAATAATGAATGCAAAACACCTTGCATTCCATACCCAGACCCATCCAATAAGAAGGCAGTTGTCTACAAAGAGAAGGTGCAAGAGCAGTTGGCCCTATGGATGGGCCAATAGGGATCCAGCACCAATCCCAAAACTGCCACCCTCAGCATCCATGACAGAACATCAGCACACAAAATAAATAGACAAGGGGAGTGAGGGCAACCTTGATGAATCCCAACTGTCGAGTAAAAAAAACTCCGTCAGAGCGCAATTAATCAGGATAGCAAAATCGAAAGTCTCCATGCAATCCATGATCCAGTCAATCCATCTATCCTGAAAATCAAACTTTCAAAGCATCCACTTAAGAAATTGCCTGCTCATCCAATTATAGGCTCGCTCTATATCCAACTTAATCACCATCAGGCTTCAATAGATGGGAGCCCACTGCAGATCATGCATGAACTCTTGAATAAACAAGATATTATCGGTGATGTACCGACCGCTAACAACATCACCTTATTCTAAACTGATCATACGAGGCACAATCGGCTTCAACCGACCGTTCAGGATCCTGACACATATCTTGTAGAGAGGTATAGAAGCTAATCGGTTTGAAGTGTCCAAGAGTCAATGCATCATGCTGCTTCGAGATAAGAGTCACCAGCATCTTCTTCCACTCTTCGAGAATGCCCTTAGGCTCGAAGACTATCTGCACCACCTTCTCTCTGACAATAGGCCAATACTGATAGAAGAAGAATGGAGGAAAGCCATCCAGCCTCGTGGCCTTATCCATTCCGATAGACCATAGAGCCCCCCCACCTCCTTGACTAATATCAGGTAGGTCCAGACCTCGTTCTCCTAATCTGAGACACAGATCGTAGGCTGAGACCCCTAGAGGGGCAGTCCTCACCCAAAGGCACCATCCAATGAGATCTGAAGAACTAAAATATGTGCTCCTTAATCTCCATACTATCATCCATAATTCTTCCACTGCTCTCTCTCTCTCAGCTACTTGATACGATTGACAAATCTCCTGATCATGATAAATTGATGAAAAAAATCTAATATTTTGGCCACCCACCCTAACACTGAACCTCGAACTTCTGTCTCTACAATATTTCTTGCTGTCTCAACAATGAGTGGTGCACTAAAAGCTTATGACAAAGCTCCCTCAAGTCAAGCTCTCGAAGGCCCTCCTTCTGATCCTCCCTCAGCTACAGCTCTGCAATGTTCGCCTCCACCCCCTTGAGTTATCTAAAGATATCACCAACCTCTAGATGGTTTCATCATGGCAGCCTATGCCTGGCTAACTCCAACCTTTGGATCATCCGATACCTTGCATCCCTATAGACCGACATCCTCCATACCTTCCGAACCAGGTCCCACAATCTAGGGTAGAAGGTCTAAAACTTCTCGAACCTAAATGGGCCCCTTGGCAAGTGCAGACTATCTGTTGAGATGAGAATCAGGCACTGATCTGACACAATCTTTTGGAGGTGCTGAACCTGTTGCCTTGAAAACTGCTGAAGCCACTCCACGATAGCAAGTGCTCGATCGATTGTCTCTTAAACCTGAGTCATCCCTCGCCAATTGTTGCATCAAGTGAATCTGGGATCAGAGTAGCCAAGATTAATCCGACCCGCATGGTTGATGAAGTCTCTAAACTCTCTAAAGTCAATGTTGTCACCAGGCTGCCTACCTTCCCTCTTCTTATGGGACCCCATAATGTAGTTGAAGTCTCCAACGATGAGGGAAAGCAAGCCCTGCAACATCATCCTGGAGATCTCGGACCATAGCACCCTCTACTCTCTATACTCGATGCTCGCATAGACTCCAAAAAGAAATCAAGATCTTCTAATATGCTTCGATATGATTAAGGCCACCTACTATTCGCATCTATGGAAGGCATCCACCTTGACCGAGCTACAATACCACATCACTAGGATACCCCCCGACAGCCCTCTAGACTTCATTGTATATATGCTCCATGCCATTGGATCAACATCTAGCCCGAGCAAGACTCACCCCAGAGAGATGGATCTTAAGCAGGACACAAATATCAGGGCCATGTTGTTGAATCAACTAACCAAAAAAGGATCAGAACGAGGGCTTCTCTGCCCCTTGGATGTTCCAGTTTAGAAGTCCAATAGAGAGGACTCGTGGGAAGAGGAGCCCACACCCATACCCTGCTCAGCCTGAGAGCTCACCTCAATCCCTACTGCCATCGAGTCCATATGCGATAGGTACTCTCCCTCCCATTGGATTGCCCACCGTAGTCTGATAACAGCATGCTCACGGGCCGAGTCTTGGCCCACCACAGATGCATCTATGTTAATGAGGCCCACTCTCCTAAAAGTAGATGTGCAAATGAGTCAAGCTGCTCGCCAGCTACTCGAGCTCGACTTAACTCAATTATTATCGAAATCGAGTCAAGCTCGAATAGCAGAATACTCGACTCGAAAGCTCGCGAGCCTACTCGAATTTAAATATATTTTTAATAATATTATTTTTATTTATAATATACATTATTAATAGGCTAAAATTTGGTTTCAAGCTCGAACTCAAGCTTGAGTCGGGCTCGGTTAATATTCGAGTCGAGTCGATCTCGAGTTTTATTTATTTTTTATCGAATCAAGCTCGAACTTGAAATATTAAGGCTTGATCGATGTTGAGCCAAATTTTGAGTCTAAATATTTTTAGTTGAGTCAAGCTCGAGCTTTTAATTACTCGACTTGGCTCAGCTCGATTGCACCCCTATCTGAAAGGCATCAAGTCCCTCTCCATCCCATGCTCCATCCCTTGCCCAGCCTCACCCTGCTCAACTAGGCCATCTGAAGCAAAATCCCCCTCCATGGGATCAATGCCTCCCCTTGCTCCCCCAAGGTCCTAATTGAAAAGAAAAGAATCTTGAGGTCATCAGTGCCAACTGCCGCCTCCGTGCGGGGCTCTGAGGAAGCCAAGGCCTTGCCCTTGGCCTTGTTCTTCCTTAAGAAACTCTTCTTAGGCCATTCAAAACCTAGCTCCTGGCCACTAGGCTTGAAAGGCACCCGGCCCACATCAAAATCAAGGGATCGGGCATGCTTAGGCTGGGTTGAGCCCATTCCCAACCACGCGGCCCACCCACCTTCTATAGGGTCCATGCCCATGTGTCAGCCTAGCGACAGCCCGCGTCTGGGCTCAATAAGTGGGCCGAAACAATTGGCACCTGGGCTCATGCCTGTAAGGTCCCCCGCACATATCTCCACATCCTCAACATCAGATCTGGCCATTGGATCATGCCTGGATCTGACCAGAGATCTCTGCCGTATGATTTTGGTTGGTTGGATCCAGCTGTCAAGTCCGGCCATCGAGTTGGCCCAGCCTGAGTCACCACCAGCGACTTTCGATCAAGGATGACTCACCTTCGGATCTGGCCGAGTTGGTCTGGCCTCCTTCCTCGAGCATAATTGGACTTTCGTCTCTGCCTGCTACTGTCGAACGGCCACCAACTATGGCCCCAGGTGCGGCCTCTCCGTGGTCGATCCCCCTTCCTTTCCCTTAGCCTAAGGAGGGTTTTCCATCTAGAGTCCCACCATCATGATCTCGTGACCCACCTCGGCCCTGCATGCCTCCTCCGGTAGGTGGAGATGGCCGCTGTGGTGGCAAATTTCCTTGAAGTTCTTGTAGATGAACCTCTGCTAGAAAGTGTCGTCCGGCCTTTTGACAAGCACCCCCAATCTCAACAGTCGGGAAAGGTCGACCTTCATGCATGCCCGAGCGAAGCCAAGGTGCCTCTGCTCTGTCGTGCAATCGTCCACCACGGTCAGTTTCTATTAGATACGGGCAATCGGCCAAGCTGTCCATTACACGATTCGGTCTAACATGAATCAGGCTGTGCCAGATATGGCCCATTAAAAGGGGCCAGGCTAGGCTGAGGGTTTGCAGCCCGCAGTCTAGGCTCAATATGGCCCATAAGGGTCTGGGCTGGTACGGCCCGCATGCTAGCCTGATCCTTATTTTTGAATTTAAAAGAATATAATTTTTCTTATAAATTAAAAAAAATTAAGGAGCAAAATTAAATAAAGATATTGGATTTTTTTTGTAAAAATAAAAAATCACCTTGTAATGGTGGGAGTTTTGGCGTGGATCCCTACCAATTTATTAATAACAATCAAAATGATATAAAAGAGAAAGGAGGCTAGGTCTGACCTCCAAAATACAATAAAAGAGAGAGAAAAAATAGAGGTGACTCATCCCAATAATTAAAAAATAAAAATTAAAAAGTTACAAATATAAGAAACTAATAAGTAAAAATCTTACTAATCATCATACATCGTTAGTGTTTGTGTCATCGTCGTCATCGGATGTTATACCATGTCTATCTTTATCTTGAAATCTCATCTCGACATCCAATCAATCTTTAAAGCAGAGTAGTATCTCAATTATTTCACCAATCATCCTATTCCTCTTTTTATCCAAAATACATCGACCTGCACTAAAAGCAGATTTCGATGCTACTGTGGATATCGACACAGCTAAGATATCACGTATCATGACAGACATTATAGATATTAATTTTTAATACTTTTTCATCAGGCTAACATATCAAGACTCTCTATTTAATTTTCATCATATGCAGATTGAAGATTATTTCATAAATAAAATTCAAGTTCACTACTTAAAGATGAAAATGTAGATGAACTTGAAGAAGTATATATATATCTTCTATATGTAAGAAACGAGAAAATAGATGATGAACGAAAAGTACTAAAAAAAAGATGGAGGTTTACAAATGAGAAGCATTAGATCCATAAATTTTTTCATCATATAAAGCATAAATATCATAAAAAAATTAGTTTACCTCAGCTTTAGCGAGCTTGGGATCTTGATTCATGTTTTTACCATATGCATCAAATAAATTAACATGCCACTTAATTTAACATGTGGATCAAATACAGTAGCTAAGTTATGCATAGAATATATCCTATCCCAATACTCATTCTATTTAGATTCTATTTCATAAATAATAGGCTCTAAAATATTATCATATCTATATTGTGTAAATTTTTGACAAATAAGATATACTTGTTATAAAAATGAACAAGAAGTTAGATAATAAACACTAGAAAGAATATTAGTGGTATGATAAAAACTAACCAAAATTTTACCTTTGTTTCAATCATTTTCAATCAATGTAAAACCTAATCCATGATTATTAATATATACACTTAATAATTTTTTATATGGATATGCATCATGTCTCATGGTATATGTTAAGTTTCAATGAGTAACTATATCAAGTTTAAATTTTTTAAAATATTTATCATGATCTATACATATTTGTTTAAATTCTTGAAGTTTTGCTCTTAAAGCATGAATAAATGAAACTATATTTCTAATTTTTATAATAATATCTTGAACTATACCCATGATAGATTGAACAAAAATTTAAAATATAATATGCATATCTAATATGCAATAAATTTTTATTTAGAATAGGATGCAATTAGTCCTTGAATAATCTGAGAGTAGAATTATTATTAGATGCATTATCAAAAGTAATAGACATAATTTTATCATAAATATCATATGAACATATAGTTTAGTAAATAGCATTAAAAATTTATTATCCAGAATGTGAAAAATCAAAAGCATAAAAAATAAAAATTTATTTATTTAATAATCAATCATTATTAATATAATAAGCAGTAACAGTAATAAAATAATAACTACCAACAAATGCTGTCCAAAAATAGTCAATCATTATTAATATAATAAGCAGTAACAGTAATAAAATAATAACTACCAACAGATGCTGTCCAAATATCAGATGTTAATAATACTTTTAAATTTATGGCAGAGAGTTTCAATTAAATTTTATTTCATTGCTAAAAAATTAGTCATAACTACTTTTCTAAATGTACGTCTACTAGTTCTTTTGTAAGCAAGTTGTAGGACTAATTGAACATACTCTTCAAAATTAAAAGACTCACATAAGCTAAAAGGTAATTCATCCTTAATTATCGATTTTACCAGTGTTTTCTTTTGATTTTTGTGATATTATGCAAAATTATCTACAAGATTATCCCCTTGTGTATTAAAGGTGCTTTGAAGATGAGCATCACTCAAAAAATAGCTCTTTTGATATCTCTTCAAATGACCAGTTCTCTCACTACTAATACAACTATATAATTTATCATATTTTTTATATTTTACTTTTAAAACTTCATCTACCATGATTCTTTCAAAATCATTTCATACAGTACTAGTCCTCTTACAGGAAGAAGAAGCGAAGCCTTGATCTTCAATATTGGTTTCAGAGAGAGTAGGAACAGCAGTTTCTTCTACCTTAAAAATCGAGATGATACCAAAGTGACTCTCATTAAAAGATACCATATCGAAATATGATTTATGCAAATAATAAAAATTAATCAAATGGAGAAATTGAGTTGAGGTAGGCGGAGATTTGTGAGCTTCCTCTTGTGCTCCTCAGGACCTCAACAAAGATCTCCAAAACTCCAATAGGTGGACTAATCATTTTCTTGTGTAGTACTTGAACACTTGCTAATTGCTAAATACTGAACACTTGTTAGATATTGTTAGAAGAAGAGGAGTAGTAGTAGAGAAGAAGAGGAGAATTGATTTAGTGTGGTGAAATAGAAGAGGAGGAGATATTTATAAAAATCCTAATATTTTTATTTTTCAAATTATCTCTAAAATTATCTATTTTATGGCTGTTGGGAGGTTAAAATAGTAAAAATAAAATAAAAACTAGCTGCTATCCAATCCAAAAAATAAAAAAAAATGAATTAGTCGTTATGGACCGTGCCTGGCACATAAAGGCACTAAACGGGCCGTGCTAGGCACTGTGCCTGGCATGGCCGTAACGAGCTTAAAGGGGTCGTGCCAGGCACGGCCCATTTGGATTGCTTTTTAAAAAAAAAATGAAAAAGAACAAAAAAAGGGCCACCAATCAAGCCTGACAAGCCACATGCCATGCCTGGCATGGCCCGCCAAACCTTAGGACCCTGGCCCAATGGGCCTGGATTGAGCCGTTCCATGCACGACCCAATGCCCATGACTAGTTTCCTGACCAGGAAGAGCACTTTTCGAATCGTCACCTCCTCCAAATATTCTATCAATAGCTACAGTAGCTGGACCCAAAGCAAGGTTGTTTCGACCGCATCCTCTTCAAAAAAAAACTCTAACCATCATGACTCATAGCCAACACTTGTCAGAAGTCGACCCATGACCGTTGGAGCATCAGGTCCCTCTTCCTACCCTCCTTGAACCAAAAGAGAAGGAATCCCTTCTCTAGCCCATAAGCTTCCATCTCTCCCTTCAGACTCGCCCGAAGCCGGAATTCCCTGGCTACCAAATCTGGCACCACCAGCCGGCTCAAGCTCCTCACAACCACTGCTGTGGCTGCCCAACGCTCCGAACTTTCTCTTAGAACCTCCTCCAGAGGCTCGACGATCTCTGGGAACCATCGAAGCAGCTTGTTCACTTCCTCCGATGTTGGCTCCGATGAGATCCAGATGGTTCAACCTTGCATCGCCCTTCTCTAGCTCAATTCTGGCCAATCAGCCACCTTTGAGGCCGTAGGCCGGTCCTCTGGCCTGCTTGGCATCTCCTCTAGCATGCCCTGACTACTTTAACCCAACAAATTGCCGGCGATCACATGAATCAGGGTCGAAGCACAAATCTGAAAGCACACAGGAAAAAGCTGTAATGGTCACTGTTGGGGAAGGGCATCACACCTGGATCGAAGCATAATCTTGTCGATGTCAGGGCAGAACCGATCTCCACCCCAGCCGCCGACTCTGGCTCCTTACTGATCTATATATCGACCAACCAACCCCAAGGCGACACCTGGCATTGTGCACCAAGCCAAGGGAAGCTCAACTTTGGCATCTTCCTCAGAGATTCTGAGTCAATCCTTACTCCTAACTAGTCTTTGAGTCATTCACTATTACAACTTATCACTTCGAAAAAATCGACCCTCACTACCCCGAACCCCATGCGGCGGACTAAACCAATCTCCAGGACAAGCCGAGCCTCATCTTCCTGACTCTCCACCATCTTCGGTAGGACCTCTTGGAGGATGCTCCGATATTCTCACTCTGGCTGTCGATTCCAGCTACTATCAGTGAACAGATGGGCGAACCCAGATAAACCGACCGATCCTCTCTCTTGGCCGACACCCTCCATTCAGCAATAGGGGCATCTGTTGGCCTCCAGACTTGGGTATCGAGAAAAAGATCTAACACTAAATGACGGCATCCTATCTAAAGTGCAGATCAGAGGACATTAATTATAGTTTCGGTCTAATCATATCAAATCAAGATACATCACCTTATTGCACCATGCCACTTGTCGCTCGTGCGCCGATTATGCCCGTGTCATGTCGTCTCCACTGTCGATTGCACGCTAAGTAGAGGCACACCCGCAGCTAGAACACGTAACATGGTCCATACGACTCAAGTG
The DNA here is from genome assembly GCF_000442705.2 of Elaeis guineensis. NCBI lineage: Eukaryota > Viridiplantae > Streptophyta > Magnoliopsida > Arecales > Arecaceae > Elaeis > Elaeis guineensis. The sequence continues at coordinate 94,073,034 of NC_025999.2, read as the reverse complement.
GCTCGGAATGACTTTCTGTCTTTTCACCTTCGATCTCAACTCTTTTATAAATAGAGGTAAGGGAGAGACCCTCCAGGTACATACATGTGCTTACTATACTTGTGCTTTCTCGCGATTCTCCCTTCTTCTCTTCTGTTGTGTCAGATTCCTAATTTGATCGTCGAAGAATCCACACCGGAGCCAATTCTAGTTGGAACTTATTTTGTAGGGATGTTGCTTCGGTGGTCTTCGATCCACTCCAGCCATTTCCAACCGTGGTCGGAAATCTTCTGCAACAGTCACTGTTCAAAAACCTCTCTCTGCTGCTGTAGGCTTTCTCGTTCATCCCGCTCGAAGATGCCTTGTTCCTCGTGTATTTATTCGTAAACTGAATGGCGCCTTTTTTTTTTTTTTTCTTTTTCTCTGCGCTCGGTTCTCTTCGGTTCCTGAAAATGTGTTGACATCTTTTTACCATATCTGCCAGCTAATGAACGAGAAAGACGATAACTTGCCCAAAAATTAATGTTTATTCCACTGAAAAATATTATTTCAAGTCAGGATCGATTTCTGGGACGTCTAAGCTCCGAATACCTCGACGACTCCCGAAAGATTTGGTATGCCGGTGCAGCTCTCTAAAGTGACGTCTAAACTCCACTCAAGCAATGTCTTCATTTCCAAAACTCTGGATCATCACTAAGCTGTCTTAATTGCTTACAGGTTCCATGGTTTAATAGAGGACATTTGGAAACATCCAGTTTCGGGAACTTCACCCCACCGGTACTCAAAGTCCCATTCAAGCTATTCAACATCAATACTTTTCTAACTCTTCACTCCAGTTACAATGTCGTCATTGCAATGGAAGCACGGACGTTGGAAATGCTGTAATACCCCTAGAACTCTTCCTCAGGGCAAACAAATCCATCCGATAGGAAACTTCGTTTTACGCTTTTCCCATTTAAATACCCTCTGACCTAAGAATTATGACATGCTTTTATCATAAAGGAAGCTCTGGAATATCCTACTTTCACCGGGAACAACTGCCTGTTAGATGGAACAGCTGCTGCTGAACCTACTTAATGATTGCTCGATAATGAGAATTAACTATCACCCATAAAGGAAGCTCTGGAATATCCTACTTTCACTGGGAACAACTGCCTGTTAGATGGAACAGCTGCTACTGAATCTACTTGACTACAGCAAGAACTCTTAGATAATGAGAATTAACTATCAGCCTGAAAGTTTGCATCATGAACCAGGCCGCTGATTATTAGCCACAGAAGCCAAGGAGCCACCTTCAGTTGATACAAGTAACAATAACATATCCTCCAGTCAAGCTCACTTTACATGCTCTATAAAATTTATAATAATCCTAAGGATCATTAAAACAATAATAAAACAGAAAAGAATCCATGCAAGATCAGGAAAACTGATCGTTGACTGAAGCTCAAAACAAACCATTGCCACAGGGTCCGTAAGGAGTGAGATTGTCACATGGTAATTCGACAGCAAAGGAATTTCAGTGCCTCGGATGTATCTGCACTAGACTTTCACTAACAGAAGCAGGAAAGCTGCCATGAGGCACAATAATCTCATTTTATTGAGTAGACTCTTACCTCCTCTGATACTACACTATCTTTCTACATAGATGATGTCAGTATTTCATATATCAAAATGAACTGAAATTAAACATGGTCATGGATGGAAAACTGTGTACTAAAACCAATAGATTGTACCCTTTCCAACGTAGACAAACCAACCAGGAAAATACACAAGCATACTTCTATATAAATGCTTAAACAAACAAATAAGCCATCAATCAACAGGACCAAAGTAAATACAAATTTGATGAGGGCATGATGGCATCTAAAACATGAACAATGGCTCTTTAATTTAAAATGATAAAAAGCTCTATAATTACAGAACATCTCTATATGAGGCAATTTTTGCAATGATTAAACACCCTCTGAACAAACCACATTGTATCTGATGCTAAGTCAATGGTTATATGATAAAATAGCTACTTTTGGAGGACATGCTTCTCATACAGAGCAACAATCTCCTTTTTGTTAGGATTCCTCAACTGCAGCAGTTGTCCACCAAACCCATGCCTAGTGAGTTTCTGTTTCAGTTTTAGAATGGTAAACTTCGCATAGTCTTCAGATCCAGTTTCCTGATGTTCCTGACTCTCTGTGCATTCTTCTCCTTTATAAACAGAACCGCCATCTTCTGTCTGAGTAATCTTTAGGGGGCTTGTAGTACTCTTGGATCTCTTTCTACCCCTAACAAGCCCTTCATCAACTTCCATATCTTGGACAGATTCTGTGCCCAGGTAATTATCTACTCTCAAACGTTTCCCACGAGATGCAGTCCTAAGCTTACTATCAAGTGCGGTCTCATTTAGACGAACAGACGTCAGCTCCTGGTGGAGTGCATCTAGTCTGCCTTGAGTAGCTTGTAGCTGCAAGGACAAGGCCTCTGCTCTGCTGTTGGCCTCAGCTCGAGCTGCACGTTCTGTTGCCAGAAGACTCTCAAGGACTTGGACTGTGTTGGACCTCTGTTCATTGCTCCGACTCAATAGATCCTCAATTTCTTTCTCTCTCTCTTCAACCCTTCTCTCAAGTACTGTAACCTTGGACGTGGCATCCATTTCAGACTGATGCAATCGCTCTACTTCATCCATCAGCTTCACTCTCTCTTGCTCCAAGCTATCAACCTGTCTTTCAACTCTTTCAATTATTGCTAACCTTTCCATTGCCAACCGCTGCAATTCACACTTCTCCTTCTGAGCAGTCACTACTTCTGCCCGAGCAGTATCAGCCAACTCAGTAGCTCTCTTTGCATCCCTTTCAGCAACCTTGAGCCTCTCTTCTGCATCATCAAATTTCTTGCATTCAGCAATGTACTTTTCTTGAAGATGGTTCTTTTCTTGTTCCAGTATTTTGGCTTCCCTCTCATACGACTGAGCTTTAGCTTTCATAGAATCCAGGTTTGAATTTAACTTCTTTATTTCATCCTTGAAGGCCAAAGTTTCCAACTCGTGAGTCTCCAACTTTTTCTGAGCAGCCTATAGATAAATTGGATGAAATTGCAGTCATCATCATCATCTAGTTGCATGTAACAAAAGAGATGCAGGTTTCATTTCAAAGAAAAATGAAAAAGCAAAAGTTCTCTGAAGACCTAAATTTTACCTCCAACTGTGAAACCAAGGTACTTGTACGGTTTTCAGTAGAATCAAACTTTGCATTCAAGGTCTTGATTTCCTCTTCCTATCATCGACAGCAACATATGAGGATTGAACTTAATTTGTAGGAAAGATGAAAGGCAAAAGAAAGGATGACTGACCTTTTCCACTAACTGGGCAGAGAATTCCGCCCTTAGCACATCTTCCCTTTCTTGTGCTTTTTTATTAGTGCGCTCCTGCACTAATGCTGCTCTCTCCAAAGCTGTTTTGGCTTCTCCAGCAGCAACAGCATACTTTCGCTTCCACTCTGATGCCTCTTCCTGAGCAGATTCTGCCTGTTCACGAGCAGCAGCCAATCTCCCTTCAGCAGCACTTAACCTGGACTCCAGAGCCGCAAGTTTAGCTTTAAATTTATCATCCTCAGCCTTCAACTCTATACTGCTTTGGTCATACTTATTTTTCCAATCAGAGGATTCCTGTCTTGTAAGATCAAGATCTTTTGCAAGACTCATGCAACGCTCCTCCAGTGTGCTACATTTGCTCTGCAAATTTGCAATACGACTGTTGTACTCCTCTGAAAATTTTTGCTTGTCACTGATAGCTTCCTCATAGCGCTTCAAATATTCAGCTCTGTGCTTTTCATTTGCCTCAAGCTGCTTCTTGAGCAGTCCCAGTTTGTCATCATTAGAGCAGCATTTCAATGCAAGGGCACTCCTTTCTGATTCAATTTGATCTAATTGCTTTTTAAAGAGGTCCAATATGGGCCCCCCCAAACTGAAAAACAAAATTATGATTAAAAAGAAAGTGAAAAGAATAATAAAATTATTGAGAGTGTACAAGATTATCAGTAAAATTTAGGAAATCCAAAGTTTAGAAAACATCTGGCGATGAAAGCATATTAAATTGAAATTTTGAAACCATCAGATCTGCATCAGATTTAAAGTTGGATATGCCAATAGAACTGTGCCATGTTAGAGTCGCACATATCAAGGCAGCATTAACCCCACCACCAGAAAGGGCAAAAATACGGACAACAAACAAATTGGCACAACCCAACAAAAAATCTTCTGCCCACAATATTGTATCTGGGCCAACGTATAAAAACTGGCTGTTCCCAAGTCATCTTTCCCAATCAACATTAACTCAGTTCAGTTAACATTATTGCAAAAACACAGAAGGCAGAGACATACCACTGCCGTAAAAAGGAAGACAATATTTTCCATTTGCCGGGACCATGAGAAAATGACTCGTACTCAGAAAGCAGACTCTCCAAAACCTGCAGAGATTATGTTACCATCATAATCTTCAAACACAACAGAATTCTTTGGACAATTCAATGATGCAAGCACCCAGCAATACAATCAGCAATTTTAACCATATGGAGCTTGGAGCAATTAGAAACTACTAGAAATAAAAACCAAGAGTGATGTGTACATAACTCTAAATTGGATTGTATAGTGAGTAAACAAGTCAGATGCAGGTGTCTACATGCATCATGGTGTTAGTTACAGGATGCTAATCATCAAATTAATGTTACAAAAGCATACTGAGTCAAAGAAATTGTTCATACACTGCAAGTAATAACTCAAAACAGATGAAGTTTTAATCACATGATTCAACAGAGTAGCTATGGCTCAAATAATTAAATGAAAGGGAAGGGACATACTAGGAAGAAAGATATATGAACTGAAAATATTGAGATTTATTGGAAGTTTTGCCCTACTGAATTCTAGAAAGGGAAATCACACTCTCAAGACTGAACACCCATCACCAAACATAGTTTAATGCCATAGTTTTCATGATTTTCATGCAAATGTCTTCATATTTCTAAACATTGGCATAGATGGTACCATGTAACACATCAAAAGAGGTTGGATGGAGTTGCCAGTAAATGCAGACACATCAGGGACCAGCACAAAATTTACAGGTCACCACTAACCAAGGTAAAATACCTAATAGACATTAATAATAAATATCTGGTTATACATTAGCCAATCAGCCTTGAAACAAAATTCCTGCAGCTATTGGCATATGATAATTTTTTTCCCTATTACAGACACTGTGACATATTATCTACTCTTGATTTGATGACAAAATGGTGAGTGCATGCGACTACCAGGTCAAACACCACACATTTTGCAAATATGCATTTTTACTAATTAGAATGAAACACAGCCGATTAAAACAAACCATTCAAATCAAGTTTTGTGAACATGAGTGGTCATAAATACTGCATTTCTTTGTTTCAAGTGGAACATTATCACCAACTGCATATCTTGCTTAGAAAAACAAAATAACTACTTAGCAAACCTAGTATCTTTTACCACAAGCAAAACAGCAGATCTCCAGAACACATTTCTGGGTTGAAAAATGGGACAGTTGTCAGCTGTCCGAAAGCTGGAGAATTTGGTTTTTCTCTGATGTTTGAAGGTCATCAGACAGGCTGTTTCCATCTATCACTTGCCGGAAGTTTTATAAACAAAAAATATATGCATTTAATAAACATTTCAAAATCATTGTAATTTTCAAACAACTAAACTATAGGCAGGTGAAATGGGGCTAGACCAGAAGTCTAACCCCTCTGCCTAGCAACTAGAGGTTCTAGGTTCAATTCTTGGATGGTGCATCTCCAAAAATTTGGATCTAGGTAATTTAGTACAACTTGGTCTCTCCCCCCCACCCCCACCCACCAAATCAAAAACCTAAACTATAGGTAGGACTGGTACAGCAAAGCTCATGAAAACAATTATGATTTTAGAGAATAACTTATGTCATTTAGGCCAGCGATATTTTTAAAAAAAAAAAAAAAGAAAAAATTAGGCAACCAAGAACAATTTAGAGCAATTATACGGTTGCCTCAACGAAGAGGATCTGTAAACTGACGGCTGGTATAAATATATGGAACAAAGAATAAGACACCAACGAAGAGAGATCTAGAAAGCATTTGAGACGTAGCAGAGGGAAGGGATACCATGGCTTGAAGCCTTAAAAAAGAGATTTACAGAAGTTCAGCATGAAAATATTTAAGGGTTTTAACAAGAATGATTGGTTAACAAGGATGCATAAAACAGAGCCAAAAGAGCTGGGGTAAGGCTTGATGTTCACGCTTAGTGTTTGCAGGACCAACATGTACCGACAGGTTCGGGATGTAGCATACCAATCGCATACAGTTCGGGTGTGGTAAGGAGGCTCAGTACACCACCATACCTATACATGCTATAGCTGTTATCTTGAATCCAACAGCTTGCCATATGTTGGTGCACGGAGATACCATACCAACCCAACCTGTGTCGGTAACTACCTAAGACTAAAGACTTTGCATATTATTATTTAATAATTAATAATGTAATGCCTTGTATTATTCTACGATAACAAGAATTCCTATTCTAATCTGTGGCTTTGTTATAAATATTTGTGCACAACATGTACGTAAAAGCACACATATATACAACCAGATGTATGTAACCACAATAAGAATGTTATTACCTGAATCACACTGTCAAGTTTCACACTAGGACCATGACAAGCTGCTCGTAGCTTCTTTTCCATGCTATGTATGGTGTTCGAACATTGCAAATCAGCCTCCAGAAAAGCAGTCCTTTTGTAATCCTGCAATCAGCATCCGATCAACAATGAGAAGCAAACCCCTATGAGCAAGACTTGATCACTTATACATATTTAGATGCATGACCTTGCAGTCACAAACTGATGACATCAATAATGCTCTAAGGACAAGAAAGGGGTTGCAAACCTTGATGACCGATTGGTGACCTATTTAACCTTAGGAAAAGTTGTAGTAACACTCCCGGATTCTTTTTAGAATCATCAGGCAGTCAGCTATGTCTTTGATAAATTCAAAACTTGTTACAATCAATTAATATAAGAAAAATATAGTATCAAAAGTCAGTGCCCTCCACCACAACCAGAGCATCAGTTAATCTCTTCGGTCTTCTTAGAGTCTTCATGCTGGAAATTGATCTCCATAACTTTGAGCTTCCACATGGTTGTCACCAGAGTTGAAGGCAAGAAAGTGATTCTTATATTAATAGTATATCTAATGACCAACATCCCTAGATTTGTTATGTCATGATTTAAGCTTTAGAGGTTGATCTCACTCCATCAAAGCTGATCTAATACACTTCTTGAATTAGAGAATGGAATCAGCACAAGTGAATTAGTATTCTCATGATTTTAGGACTAGATTAGTGTTTTGTTATGTTTCCATAACATAAGTAGAATTTATAGTTATCCTAAAGACAAGATAAAGAGGGCAGCAATATCATCAACGGCCGATCAGAAATTAAATGAAGATGCTTTTCTTTTCCACATTCTGGACAAATCTTAGGAGGCCATGACCTCTGCTAGAATTATGCTTATTTAATAAGTCCTTATATAAAAAGGACATATTTAGTATGTCTCTAAACCTAGTATATCTCTAAATATGATATGTACTTACTTTCCAAGTATGTACTTTTTTCTTTATGTATTTGTTTCTCATCTATTTAAAAAGATGAAATTTCATTAATAAATTATTCCTTTAATCTTTTCCTTTCAACATGGTATCAGAGCAGATTGCTGCACTCTCTCCACAATCCTAGCCTAGCCGCTGCCCTTTCTTCCATCGTTAGAGACCTCTGGCGATGGTTTCCTCTGGTTAGGGTTCTCTGGTTCTTGCTAAAACCCTAACTGCCGTCTAGAACTTTGGATTCTTGTCCTTACTGAATCCGTACTACTATAGTCCTAAAATCAATCTATTCATGCTACGACAATCCATCCTTTGCCATCTTGAAGGTCTGATTAAGGCTTCTGCATGTTGTTTGTTGAAATCTGCTTGTGATTCTACAAGATTGGCTGAGGAGCCTTCTATGCATCCCGAGGAGCAATTATTTTTGGACAGATCAACACTAGTTCTTTTTCTATGCCCTGCAAAAGTTCTTTGGCTGTCTTTCTAGCTGTTTATCAATCACGGAAGCAGTACACTGCCGGTGATTTCTCTGGCTGCCATATAAAGGTATCCTTCCTTCCCTCTTTTACTGTCTGGCTATCTAATTGTTTCTATCCTCCTCTCTGGCTGCTATGGCATCCTTAAATTACAACAACAAACAACTTTCGACACCTCTAATTCCCGATTTTGATGCAGCAACAAGAAATCTAATGGTGGCTACAGTAAAGCTCAACGGCACTAACTACCTTTTGTGGGCCCAATCGTTCAAACCAAGATCGGCAAAACCTGTACCGATGGCCGGATCGGTTGGCCGGCGGTACGGTACAGCACGCCTCCATTCCGTTCCGAACCGAGGCGAACCAATGAAGGAAAACACGAACAAACCAGGAAAGAAAAAGAGAGAAAGAGAGAAATAGAGAGAGAGGGAGGGAGGAAGAACAAGAGGGAGGAGAATCTGCTGGAGGGATCGTCAGAGGGCAGCCGTGGCCGTCGGACGGCGGAAAGGGCTCCCGCGGCTCCGCATGGGGAGCAGGGGCGATCCGCCCCTGTTTCTCGGGACTTTTTTTTTAAAAAATCTTTTCAAAATGAAGTCGGCATGAGGTTTGTGCCGGCTTTACTTAAGTGAAGCCGGCAAACTCCATACCGACTTCACTTTGAAAAAGCTTTTTTATAAAAAAGCTCCGAGAAATAGGGACAAATCGCCCATGTTCCCTGTGCGGAGCTGCGGGAGCCCTTTCTACTGCCCGACGGCCACAGCTGCCCTCCGACGGCCCCTCCAGCAGATTTTCCTCCCTCTTTTTCTTCCTCCCTCCCTCCCTCTCTATTTCTCTCTTTTTCTTCCCCGGCATGTGCCGTTTTGCATGCCGAAACCGTCTCGGTTCCCCGTCGGGACGGTTCAGCCCGCCCCGTATCGGACGGTTCGGTCCGGTACGGCATTCCATAGTTCAAACTATTTAGTAATGTCCAACGAAAAGCGTGACACATAACTGAAGATCTTCCAAATTTCAAAGATCCTATCTATGACGACTGGCTGACTAGTGACTATTGTGTTATATCATGTTCCAGAAGACAGCTAAACAAATCTTAGATACCCTCAAACAGATGTTGTGATGAACAAGATCATCATAACACCATTCATTCCATCATCCAAGCAGTTAGCTGATATTTTGACTGTCTCTGTCTTTTGGTGTTTTCAACTCTGTGTAACAAGCTAGGCATATTTGACATATATGCTCCAGCTTAAGGAAAAGTGTTAGAATTATGCTTATTTAATAAGTTCTTATATAGGAAGGGCATATATAGTATGTCTCTAAACCTAGTATATCTCTAAACATGGTATGTACTTGCTTTTCAAGTTATATACTTCTTTCCTTACGTACTTATTTTTTATCTATTTAAAGAGATGGGATCTCATTAACAAATTATTTCTTTGACCTTTAGAGGGTTCTCTACCATGGTGTGATGGTGGCCACCAACTCATACTTCCGGCTCTCTAATGATGGAGAGACAAGTAACTCACGGCCAAGTACCAGCTCAAGGGGGAACCGGGCAGGCTTGTGCAATTTTGTGCTTCCATAGCTAAACCTCATCAAATAAAGTATTAATATCTTGGAAAGCATCTGTATTTTTATAGACTTGCTAGCACTGACCACCACAGCCTTGCCAGCTGAAGTTTTGTATCCTTCAACAGTTTCTGGAGCAGAAAACAAATGAAGTGCATCTTCAATAGTATGACCAGCTTCAGAAAAAATATCAAGATGGAGCAGAAGGGCTGAACTGTAGCTGAAGCCTCGTTGCCTGTGGCCTTCACAACACTCCTTAATTGACCCCCAAAAATTGCACTTATCAATGGTGGTCAAGGTTCATTCTAAAAAGAAATGCTTATGGGTGTCACAAATGGTGGTGGGTGGAGGCAGCTAAATGCTGATCACAGCAGGGTAGGCATGGGCAATATCTTGGAAGGTGAAGAACACCAACTGTGACTTGCAGAAATGGGCAAATAGCAAGAGATGATATAACATGCACAAGTGTCAATGTAGGGAGCAAAAGGAGGCAATTAGGTCCATTAAAATTTTTGAGCTCCTAGGTCATCCCAAATTCCCACTCATATAAAAACACATAGATACACATATATTTAATATATACTGTATGTGCCTCTGTAAAGTATGCAAAGAAATATCAGAAAGCAACAGATAAAAACAGCAAGAATAGAAGTTGCTGCTAGTAATAATGGAACAAAGAAATAGACAGATGATAGGATGCGTACATCTCCTACTGATATATACTCAAGTGTCATGCAGGTTATATTAAAGATGGCTTGGTGGAGTTGCACCACTAAAAGGATTAAAGTCATACTAACTAGTCTAATGAAGTCATTTAATTAAAAAATGGAAGTATACCAAACATATTCACAAGGACTTACCCTGATGATCTTCAGTTTATTAAAACCCTAGATAGATTTTATATTTTGCATTAAGAGACTAAGGAGGTCGTTCATATCCTAATAGAGCTATATCTAATTTAAACACTATTGAACAAATAAGCCAACATGAGACAAAGCTATAGAAATTATTCAACATTCCATATGAGCTATGAAGAGTTAAAAGCCCCGTAAATACACATATCAGATTACATCACAGCCATACGGAGACTATCCCCTTCATCAAAAACAGACATGCATACAACATTTCAATTTATTATGTACACCATCCGAAGTTGGAACTTGGGGTTAATTCACCAAGCAGCCAATATTTGTAATTCAGAAAAAGCTAAAGTTTAAAAAATGAAGAAAAAATAACTGTAAATTATTATAAATGGGTAAATGAAATTATAAACTTTGAGAATGATAATAAGATCCAAAAGTATAGTTATACAGAAATGTCCCAAAAAGTTCATAAAAGCATGCCATTTTAAGAAGTCAAGAAAACTCACCAAAAAAACTTTTGGTGAAAATTTTTTAAGACTCATTGGCAAAGTTTTCAGCAAATTAGATAATCTTGTAGCTGGGGTTCAAAGTTTTCTAAGGTTCCTGCAAGACCTACTAATTCCAGGGATTTCTGCAAATACCTAGATAGCCGTATTTCAGAAACAATACCAGGTCTGGCAGCCTAAGTCCTAGGTGGACTATGGTTAGTCCAAAAGAATTAAAAACAAAGGTAGGTGCTTCATAGACTGTCACTGATGCCATGGGAATTACCTTGGGGATCAAAAAAATAAAATTAAAAAAAACTATATTATTGGATGCCTTCACAAGCTGCAAAACTAAGTAGAATCAACTTGTATTGCCTGACCAGAACATGTGGTTCCCAAAAAAATTCTGTTTTTTCTTCATCTCCTATTCATTTGTTAAACCACGTTTCAGACAGGTGTAAGAGAAAATTATATTATTACCATTGCAGAATGAATTAATCAAGGAAGCTAAGTTGCTGTCAAACGCATGCCATAAGGTGTGCCTAAGGTGCAACCTTGGTGTCTTGCCTTCCAAAGGGCAGGACAACTTCACCGGGGTGCTCAAAAAGCATGCCTTCCATACACCTTGCTAAGGTACCAAGGCACAGAAATTGTGTGCCTTCACAACCATAATTGTTTCCTGTGTACATGACTGGATGGCTGCAAGTTGTGTTGTTGTTGTGTGCCATGATGACTGTTCGTGTTTATATGTGTGGAATACATCAGCTTCAAGAAGTCATACAGAAGCATCAATGATTGCATTAGCAGCCACTTCTAAATGCCATGGTCAAGACTCAAGGCACAGATAAATACGGTGACAAGGTCCTGTTAATGAGACGAACCAAAATACTGGAAATCTTTCACCAATTGTATCACAGGCTACGTCACCAAGTTGGGCATCAAAGAAGGTTAATTCGATAGACTGGCACAGAGCCTTTTTCTTTATAAAGTAATAAATCTATTGTATAATCTTGAGCCAAATAATAGGGGAAAAGGAAGTGAGCTATCAAAAACACTTGGAATAACACAAGCCCAAGATAACCAAGAACCCCAAGACAACCTAGTTTATGTGAAAGCAGTTTATAAATGGTGGCTCTTTGAGGATCTAAACATGTAAGATTTCGTATAGGCAACAATTTAAGTGTTTCAACTGTCTAGAATTGGGTTGAGCTTTTCTCCTACATCAAAGACAAAATATCTGTCCATATCACACAGAGCAATGGAAGACAGATAAAGACAGCAGTCATGACATTGCAGAAGAATGTGAAGAAGGTATTACATATGCAGATGAATGAGCTTTGATGAACAAAGTATTCCACAGTTCAGGAAAAAAAACTAGAATTTTATATAACATTTGAATTTTGCTTCAAGTGAAGATTATGGCTGCAACATCGAACAAGCATAAAGCAGACACCAATTGCAGCCAAAAATCTATGAATTTCACTACCATAAATGTTGCAGGTTATATCATCACAAGCATCAAACGTAAAAACAAGGGAACTGTATGTTCTGATTATTCCATTCCTGGTTAAACCAAAAGATACCTACATGTGTTTTACCAAAACCAGAAATTCAGGCAATTTCAGTATCACAATACAGGTTAGGCGAAAAGCATCAAACCCATCATTCCTTGGATCTTAGAACACAAGTTACAAAAGTCGCTGAGTAGACATGCCAACAAAATGAAAACAGACTAAAAAAAGACACTTCCTTTTAAATAGGTACAGCACAGACATCAACAAGAGCATGCTACAAAAATTTAAGTATAGATAAAGTTCCATCATAGGTTGCTTGCAGGGCATGAAGAAGTGAACAGATGAGATGGTTAACAGCATAGCCGAAGAACACTCACCTCATATGCCTTTCTAAAGAAGTTGTGAAGAAGCCTTTCATAGTTCATACGTGCTGAGCCAGACCCCACAGCACTAGCATTAAATGCTGCAAGTGATTTTTGAACAGCATCTTCATGCGCTTCTCTTAAAATAGCCTAAAACATATAAAGTTATTAAAGAGTAATGTCCACCAGCAAGTTTAGTACCTGTCTGATATGATGTTCTAACTTTACCTCCTCGGCCGGTTTTGTGCGATCAAAAGATGACATGTAAACCTCAACAGCAGAATCATATGACCTACGACATTCCGCTTCTTCCACACTCTGCACAGCAAGATAGCACAAACAGATACACTTCAGAGAAATGGTGCATGTATGCTCATATCATTTGATTACGTATTAGCTTCGCATTTTGGATATTAAATCTCCCTTGTTGAAAACGGCAGTTCTAACTACACAAATGAAGGACAATACAGAAGAAAATGAAACTATGGGCACAAGTATTGTCATATAAGTTGTTATCATCTCAGATTGCTTATCAGGTCACTCTTGCACACTTTTTTCTGCACTCAAAACTAGAATTTCCTCAAAAACAAGACATAAAGAAAAGGGGTGGCTAGTAGAGTTTTCATATGCAAAACATTAATATAGCCTTCTCTGCCGATACAATGGCAACTTCACAAATAGATTAACATCAAAAAGCATGTCAAAATTTTTGGTTAAGAATAAACCGAAGTTATTGCAAAATTAAGGGTGCTTAACAAGTCCTTGGATAGAGGATCCTATGAAAACCTTTTGAATGATAACTATTGACACCATTATGTACACTAGGGTTAGGGTTTAGGATTTGGCTCTGGATTAGGACTTGGATTTGGGTTAGGATTAGGGTTTTTGTTCTGCTCCATCATGGCTTTTTGCTCTCCTCCCTTGCCTCTTACCCGAATCTTCTGCCATCCATGCTTAGGGTTGCACTTTAGGATTTGGGTTCAAGTATGGGTTTTGGTTTCTATTCGGATGCATCAGATCTTTTTCCTCTTCTATTTCCCTCTTCTTCACCTCAGCCGGATCTTCTACCGTCGATACTCCGACGGGATCTAGGTTTAGGATATTCGGTTCGATAGGGTTTGGGTTAGGATTAAAGGTTTGGGTTAGGTTAGGGTTTGCATTTACGGTTTGGATTTAGGTTTTTCCTCTTCTATTTCCCTCTTCTTCCCCTCTTCTTTCCCTCAACCGGATCTTCTACTGTCAACACTCCAACGAGAGTTAGGGTTAGGGTTTCCGATTCGATAGGGTTTAGGTTTAGGGTTTGAGTTAGGGTTAGGGTTTGCATTTACGATTTAGGTTTGGGTTTGCATTTACGATTTATGTTTAGGTTTGGGTTATCGTTTCCAGTTCGCTAGGGTTAAATCAAGCCCACACCCAAAATAAGCCCAAAACCAAGTCCAATACCCACAGGCCTAAACCCAGGCCCAAAAGCCTAAACCCACCCTCAGGTTAACCATGTCCAAGGCTAAGCCCAAGACTATGGGCTGTGATCCAAAACCCTAGAATGCAGGCCCAAAAACCTAAACCCAGATCGAAAGACTTAAGCCCAGGCCCAAGTCCAATACCCATGACCTACGACCCACAGATCTGAGCCCAGACCAAAAACCTTAAACCCAGATCCAAAGACCTAAGCCCAGGCCCAAGTCCAATACCCATGACCTGCAATCCACGGGCCTGAGCCCAGGTCCAAAACCTAAACCCAGGCTTAGGATAACCATGTCCAGGCCCAAGCAAAATACCATGGGCTGTGATCCAAAGGCCTAACCCATAATCCAACCCCTAACCCAACCCAACTCAAGCCCATAACTTTGACCCTAAACCCATGTGCAGAAACTGAACCCACACCCGCGAACACGACCCGAACCCGTTTACGAATCTGGATCCTTTACTGGACCCGTATCCTAAACCCATTTACGTATCTTTTTTTTTAATTTTTTTTCCTGCACTCCACTCGTTCAACCATATCCTCTTTATCCATCAAAGTACTTTACCATTATTCTTTCTCTGTTCCATTCAAATTGTTTTCCACAATCTGGTTCTTTCTTTTTTTTTTGTTTGGCTCTGACACGGGAAGGCTGCTTCACCACAGCAGCAACTGTGTCCCGACCCTTTCATTTCAATTTTTTTTCCTTTTACACGTAATGGACAGACATAGAAAGGCTGCTGCATCAAGGCAGCAACTGTGTCCCGACCCTTTTGTTTCATGGTCACTGGAAGGCTGCTGCATCACGACTGCAACCGTGCTCCGAACTGACTGCTGCTATGCTGCTGCCACACCACAGCAGCAACCGGTTCTCTGACCACCCCTCCCCCAAATGATATTATAAAATAAAGAGTGGAAGGCTGTTATTACTAAAATAGCAATCCTCCTAGATAGCTGATGAGAAATCAAATTAGATTTCTCATATGATGCTAAAAACTACATAAAACTGATGGGGAACAAAAGAAAATACCTATCCTGCTCTGACCACGAACTCCCTCACTCCAACAATCCTTTCTTCTTGTGCCAAATCCTAACTAAAAATCGAGCAACTGAACGTCTTGTGCCCATGAACTCCCACATATGCCTTCTTAAAGGAAATCCCTCCATGCCCCCTGTCATTTACAAATAAATGGTCCGTCTAATCCACCATTCCACCCCGCCGTCCACAGCCACAATACGCAGCCTCCACGGCACCATTTTTTTTCCTCTTCCAGCACTGAACAATATAGTGACACGTCACTGTACCTCTCACATCACACCATTCCTTCTTTAAATTGCCTTCCAAACCTACTCTAAAGACTTAATAAACCATCAGATCAGCAATCGTCCATCTTTCTTACCCCCTCTCCGTCTCTCTTTTTTGCTCCCTTTTTTTCATATCAAATCATTTCCCATATCCACCATCCCTCCTCTCCTTCCCCGTTTTCAATTTTTTTCAAATGTATGGGGATGCTACGACAGTTCAACAGTAAAAACCACCTCATCATATTGCAACAGTTCAGCTGACACCTGTGCGCACAGTCAGCTCCAGCTGGACACGTCAGCGACCATGCCACGTGGCACACGAAAAAAGGGCAAGGACATGCTTTAATGTATAGAATAGATATATAGATACATAGATACATGCATATACTTAAATACACACACATATGCAATATGTATGTATGAATGTGTATATGTATGTACACATGCATGGGCGTGCACACAGATGCATTCATGTTGGCATCTTCAAATACACTAGCATGAAAGAATTAAAAACAAACTTCTTGATCATATATCATGAAGCGATAGCACACAAGTGAGTCTATGTTGTGCAAGATATATTGTGCAACCATATATGCAATGGAAGGACAGAGAAATGATATGATGTTAAGCAGAATGTCCTTAGAGGGCTACATCCTATGGCAAGTACAAAATTGGAAGCGCTACATTATATATTAAAACAACTGCTATTGAAAAAAGAAAGAAAGGAGGAAAGAAAGAAAGAAAACCCTTCCCTTCATTTTAGAAAGGTCATCACACTATGATATGATCTTAAGTCACCAGCTAGGAAAACACAGCACCATTAACTAAGAGAACACCCTAACTCCAGTAAAGTATCATCCATTTGGGTATATTACCAATTACTACTTTAGATACCTTGTTTCCCCTCGCAATTGGAAGAAATACAAAAACTCATCAAACAATGTCCACCAAATGTCTCCAACGATCTTTAACTCCAAAATTAACCTCAGATTCTATTTAACTTCAAAAACTTAAACAAGGTACAAGCACTTCACATCTCAACTCCCAAGTTTACTTCTTTCCATGCTTCATCTCAAAGCTTGCTGAATTAAGGTCTTCTTTATCTTCTCATATCTTCCTCAATCATTTCGTTGAGTTTATTCTCGTACAGGTGGATGAAACACATTTATAAGAGAGAAATCATCCCCATAGTAATGGGCAATGGCATACGGTTTCTAAGTCGCAAGCCTATAGCACCTTTGGTGGATAATAACCAACATGTATGAACCAGATTTTACAGCAAAAAACCTAGAAGTCAGGCTAAACGCCAATGGTTATGCAGAGACATTTAAGCCATTATCTAAAATTAAACAGCACAATCACAGCTAACTAGACTTCAGCAAAACAATGAAACTAGTCGACTGACTAAACAACAGCATGAGACAATGACAATCACCTAGAGTAATGAAATAACATGCATGCAGATTGGTGTGAAAAGTCAAGTCTCAGCTTGAACCTACATGTAACTTAGTTGAATAAGAGCTGCTAAATAATAGGAGCATAAACTAACAAAAAGGTAGAAAACCAAATCAGATCTAATGAGGTATCATGGAAAGAGGAACAGATCATAACTACAACAATAGAAGGAAATTGGATGGAGGAGGAGGGAGAAAACAGCTTGTGGACCTCAATAAGGATGTAGCTTGGTGGGGAGGAAGAACAAATGAAGTACTAGATGAAAAATCAGAAGTAAATAGACTAGGAAATGGTCAACCAAGCAATATGCCATTCTATGCTTTAGGAGTTGGGGTGACAATTTGTAACTCAACTTGCCAACCCAACCTGCAACCAGCCTAAGTTAGGCTGGTTCAGGTCTGGCACAACCAGGTCCAGGACATAAACAGGACAACTCGACTTGAACCATTAACTAAATCAATCATTCAAATTTAGAGTCCTGACTTCTTGTTAAACCCATTTTGACCCTTTTTATAGTTGGGTCCGATCAACACAGTTATGCTCCGACTCATTAACCTATTCAAACTATTTAATCCCATTTAATCCATTTAAAACCCATTTAACTCACTTAACCTTAATGGGTTAGTGGGTCGGGCCCAGTTACCTATTTAATAAAGAGGTTGGGTTTACTTTTGGATCTTCGATATGCTCAATAAATGTGTCGGTCTTGGGTTGACAAAAATCTAGCCTGGACCATATTTGACCCAACCCATATCCAACCCAATCCGAACATCTGCTACACCTATTTATTAGTAACTTCGCAAGCCACAAACCTAATAGAAGCATAATCCAGATACCAAATCATGATTATTGTGTTACATTAAAAAGCTAAATCCAAAACAATTGACAAATTTTCAATTATCTTTTTGTTAAACTCAGAAAAAAGGGCAAGCTTAAAGCATGTAAATTAATCTGTGTGCCAATACAAGTTACATCTTCAAATTTGTCAAGGAAGAACTGCAGCAAATTGGTTTGTTCCTACTTGCTTTTTAAGAATGAACAATGAGTCAGTCACTAAGAAAAAGTCAACACATCATGGATGAATACTCACATGCCATAAGCGTCGGCATGTTGGGTTACAACAATTAGTTTGTGCATAGCATACTAGCCAAAGGAAACAAGGTGTGTTAAGGTAAATAGCAGCAAAAAGAACTCCAATGATGGTACAAAATCTAAGTACATAATACGATTTTGCTTGAGTTAGAAGGAATCAACAAGTAAACTACAAGTATAAAAGTTGAGGACAGAAGCCACTTTAGGGGACAACTGAGGAAGAGGGGAATAATGTTGCACTCCATGGTTAGCCAGAACTAGATAATTCATTAGAAATCATATAACAGCTTGCACAGAATCTTTTATTTTATTTTGGTTATGTTTTCTTCCTAACAATATGAAGCACGAACAAGGATACAACAAGATATAGATACATCAATAAGGCAAACCTTGAAAAATCAGACACTAAACAGCTACAATACATCAATGCATATATATTTATGTTTATACATATGTATCCTATGTGTATACAAAGAAATATATGTATGTATGCATAAAGCATAGTAGGCCATCAAAATAACAAAGCCCATATATTGTAAGGCAACATCAAATTTAACAAACTCGTCATTTAGTCATCATTCAAATCCATAGACTCCAATCCATACTTCATATTTTAATATTAAAGTTTAAAATCATATAAAGTATCCAAAGTGTTTTGATTTTGAAAATAGGATATTTTGTGCAAGTATCAGACATGCATTGAGAAGTATTCTACGAGTACCGGTACCTGATACATATCCTATATGGACACAGCATGTGGATTGAAGTATCCAAGCTTCCTAGTTCTAACCACAGAGAAAATTAGTACCTTAAATGCTTATATTAATCATTAGTAACAAATGAAAATGAGCAAATTTTTGGAATGGTGTCCCAATTTGTCTCTTCATCACACTTACTCATCTCATCTTGAACACCTCAACCAATTAGGTTTTTATTCTTGCCTTTTGTACTCTAGGCCCCTCTTTTATCAAAAATTAATGGATCATATCGGATCCTTAATATGGAAATTGTGGAAGCATTGGTAGTTTATGGTAAGATCATGGAAAGTTTATTCATCATGAATTCAAAAAATTGACATGTGGGGACAAATTGTTAACTTACAATACACCTAATAATGTCTTACTTCCCCATTTCTTTTTTATGAGTTAAAAAAGAAGATTCCAACAGCTGATACCATAGCATGTCCCAATCAAGGTTCTTGGCCACAGTTTGTGAGCAGCTAAAAGATTGCATCAAGGTTTCTGCACCACACTAAATTGGGTGGTATAAAGTATACCGTACCGTACTAGTTGGATACTGGTACATGGTATGGGGGCATATCGACACTCAGTACGCCGAATAGGACCCGCACCGACATGGTAACAGGTTGCCACTGGTACTGTTTTAAATCCCGTGGGATGGAGATGTTTCGATATCTCCATGGAACGGGATACTCGACTATCTCATCTTGTCCCAACAGCTGTCCCGATCATGCATCCTAATAAATATCATCCATCTCTCTCCCCTTCTTTTCTCCTTTCTTTTTTTTCTTTCCTTCTTTTCTTTCTTTCCTTCTACCTTCCTTTCTTTTGTTTTTTTCCGTTCTTTTCGCCATCCCTTTCTTTCTTTTTTCCTTTTTCTTCTTCCTTCTCTTTCCTTTCTTCCTTCTTTTCTTCCTTTCTTTTTCTTCTCCCTTCCTTTCTTTCTATCATTTTTCTTCTTCCTTCCTTTCACTTTTTCTTTTTTCCGTCTCATGTTCTTATTTTCCTCTTTCTTCTTCTTTCTCTACATGGATGGATTTCAGAATCCCGATCTTGTTCCGGCCCCGTTTTCTCACAAGAACGGGATGGATGGGATGCCCCCACATCCCATCGGAACGTAAAACCTTGGCTACCGGTACAGAGCTCAGTACCGAAATAGCAAACTTTAAATTGCATAATTTCTAGTGCTACGCAAATAATCTGCAAGAAATAAGGAAAAACTAAACATTAAGCAAGAGATACGAAAATAGAGGTAGAAGAAGAGGGGTTGAAGAAGAGGAGGGAGGAGAAAGAGGACAAGAGATAAATGGGTAGAATAAGAAACTGAGGCCAGGAGTAGGATCATAGCCATCTTTTGCTATCTCACACCACCCTATCAATGTCATTGAAGTTAGAAGAAGAGGGGCTAGAGAAGAGGGAGGAGAAAGAGGAAAGGAGGTAAATAGGTAGAGTAAGAAATTGAGGCTAGGAGCAGGATCATAGCCATATTTTGCTATCTCACACAACCCTATCAATGTCGTTGAAGACCACCCACCATCAACCAGGCCATGCCCTCCTCTTTGGTGCTTGATCTTGATTGGGTTTGACCCTTAGCCCTTGAAGCAAGCCAAAGGACTTTGCAACTTGCACCAATCCCACAAATGACCAAGCCCATTTAGCCAGATCCAAAAATAATCAACCTTCCATGACCAACCAACCCCACTTGACTTGCATCCATCTGGCCCCCTTATTTAGAAACATAAGTTTATGCCCATCCAGGTGTCTATTATGTGGCCCAGCCACATTTTCAAGCCATCAAAGACTTACGTGGAGTGCTTAGGGAGCTGTCACCAACTAAGTCAATGTAGATCTTTCAATATGAATATTTTCTAAGAATGAAAGCCATAATTCCAAGAAAATCATTTGAGGTCATATCAATGCATCAAGCTCAAGGAATTTTTTGATCCTATTGTTAACTCCTAGCTGATTCAAGGACAACCATATGCATTTTAACACTTAGAAATTTCTTACACACCAGCATCAAGATTCGACCAACAAGATATGCAATGATACACGTGCTAGCAAACAGATGCACTCTTGTTTAGAACCAAACAGGCAATGAATCAACTCATCAACCACCCCCCCCCCCTTCTCCACGCTGCCATGGGGGGTGCAAGGAAAAAGAAAAGAAAAGAAAAAGGGAAAAAAGGTAGCAACACACCATTCCTCTCAACCATGTTTGATAGATACATAAAATCACATTATGACAAAAACCACAAAAAGAGAAGAATCAGCAAAACTAAATTTACATTGACATATAACCTTCACAGTAACACAAACCTGCCATGAGGATGATATTGTAGGCACAGCTCCATTGTTGACGGCATCCAAGAATGACTGTGTGATACCAGCAAGAATGGGACCAGTCATAACAGTAGACCCTACTTGCTTAGGTCTAGTTCGCTCAAAAACAAACTTTGTCAATGCATCCAAACCTGATCTAAATTCTGGCCTTAATCTGTTTAACTGCACGATGAGCAAAGAGCACAATATGATAGAGGTTGGAAACAGGCAATCTACAATTGAATAAAATAAATAATAATATATAAAAAAAAATTTAAATGAAGCAATGTCTAAGACTCACAGGGATTTGATCAAGACGTTGGAGATCATTTTCATCATTCAATGGACGCACAAGTGTGAAACATTCCCTATCAGGGAAAAGAGAACGAATGGACTCTCGAATCTATTAAATAGTATTTATTAAGAATCAGCATACCAACTCCAAAAAAAGAAAAACAGTGAATAGAAGAACAGAGAGAATTACGCCAATAGCAGGCTGTCATTTTCAGCATGTCCAAGGCATTTAAGTGAAGCAAAATGACATATGCATGATACCTCATTCCTCGCAGATAAATCTTTCCCTCCACCTTGCATGGACCTCAAGGCTAACTCTAGGTAATCACGTGGAGAGATTTTACGGTCATCCTCAACTAAATCTAAATAGAAGTCCTATAAGTCAGAAAATAATAATATGCATCACTCATTGGACAAAAAAACGATCCTACTAGCAATTTAGGGGGAAAAAAACAATTCTCAATAACAAGCACGGAAACTGTCAGCTTAATATGATGAACATAAACACAATTACCCTCAACAGCCAAACAAAGACCGGTGAAAATTGCCCAAGCTCTGATGTTGTGGATCTTCCTCCAGTCGCCCTAACACGAATATGTTTAGTCATTTCAGTAACAAGAGAAAGACGATCAAGTGCCGCTTCATCTATGCCACCCATCTGAAGAAACCAAGAGAATCAAAAGGCAGATAAGCAAGTAATTACTAAATACCTGGTTAGAAAACTAACCTAGTCACTTCACGATGAAGTAGAAAAGAATCGAAAAAGAATGAGAAGACCTCCAGATTCAGAAAAGCTAATTAGGTTCCACTTGGTTCTGTTTTTATATAAGTTATTTTTACCTGATTATAGATAAACATGCTTGATAACAGAACAGCCAAGGAAAATATCTGGATGCTGTAAGTTCCCTGTCAAAGAGGGTGGAAAAGTTAAATTACTACAAAGAAAAAAAAACAAAGCCTTCAACAGCATTATGAACATTAAACATCCATGTTATAAAACAAAGAATTAATTGATGATAAGATCTATCCACTACTCTGAGATGCAGCATCATACATACTGTGCTGCAAAAGTTACCACCAAATTAATATGCATATCATGCACCAGCCTGTATTCCTGGGTATCAGAAAGGTCAGTACAGGTTGATGCCTTATTAGAATGATAACTTATCTTGATGGATTATCTGTATATCAATGTCGTTCACAGGTCAATATAGGTTGCTGCCTTATTAGAATGACACGTTATATTGATGGATTATTTATATATCAATGTCTTTCACAGAAATATTGATTATTTTCAATTAGACTCTAATAAATATGTAAAATTAGTCCTTTCTTAGTAATTTCTTACTACATATACATAAAGAAACTTATACTTATGTATATGAGAGCACATGTGAGCCGATGTGCTGATAAAAGCAAGAAAGTCAAGAGAAAAGATGCCATCTCGGCACAGGTTCATGAGTCATCACGTCAACCGACAACTAAAGCAGCAGCTTTAAAACATCAAATTGCAATCACAGCATAGACATCCAACAGTTAGTACTTCCGATACCTGATCCAAAGGCTGGCATGCACCCAATATACAAATTAAATCTACACACCAAATGTATGGAGAATCTAAAGGAAACAGGAATTGGCCAAGGGTAAGGTGAATCTAAAGGAAAGGAATTGATATGTCAGGCACTGGAAGCAGCACAGTTGGAGTGAAAAAGATATTAATGGATTCCATGGGTGGAAATAACATCCAATTATATATACAAAATCCAAGAGTAAATTTAATTATCACTATTAGATAATACTAAAATAAATCATTTCTAACCGTTTGATCATAGGCATCAATTCCTTCACTATCCAGCAGCAAAAGATTGTATTCAGTTCCATCAAGAGCAGTTCGCTTTATCGGGGCACTCCACATCCAAAGCCCCTTAGTGCATGGTCGATGAGTGGAAGCCACTTGAAATCCACTGCTCCTACCTAAAATCTATAACACATAACAGATGTAAATGTTGGTTAAAGACAAGAATCCCAAGCAAAACAAATTAACTTGAAATATATCACCATAAAATTGAATTTATATTTGACAAGTAGATAAAAGAATGGGGAGAAATCTAAATAGAGAAATTTGAAAAATCAATCCAATATGTATCTAGAAAAAATCACATGGCAATAGTAGAGCACATAATAATTGAGCTAGGCATGGAAAGCAGAAATAGCTGTAAATAAACCTTCTGATAATACTGAATACAGAAGAGACAGCCAAGCAGATATCCATAGCTGCGGTGTCAAAGTTAAACGGCATTCTCTTAGTTACTTGAATCAAGGGCAGATATGGGTGTGATTATGGGTGTGGAAGTATGACGTCATGAAGGGATGCATAAGCATACTATGCAATACTGACTATACTTTTAAGTATTTATTCCATTCATTTTGGAGATGGAGATAAGCAAGGATTTTTATGTCATAAAGCTTCTCAAAGTTAGGAGTTCGAATCTACATTAAGAAATAGTCTTTCACCAGCGAAGTCATCTAATTTAAACAGTAGCCTTCTTTTACTTGCTAGTGTCAACAATAACCTAGTCTGACAACAAGTATGATTATGAAGATTCTGCATCGACCAGAATTGTCATCAACATCTTCTAAGTGTGAACTTATAGGGCTGAGGGTGATCTAAGATGTAAAATGCAAAGATTGTTTCTTCCATACAACTAGAATGACGTTTAAGTGTTCTTCTTGTCAATGCAATAATAAATGATACAACGTTTCCTTTGGACATGCTTCATTATTTTGTAGCACATTCATTCCTTGCACTGACATAAAGCACCATTATTGTTACAACCGTACACTTGTCCACTAATGGAGCAACATCTAGCTCAAACAAAATCGCAAGTCATAAACTAATTGTCCTAATAATCAAAATCAAATCAGTGATATGATTTTTCTCGACACTACAGGAACATACAGCTAATAGCTCCTTCAGTTAGGATGTCTTGCTGCATTCATACCATATCCATATTGTATATTGGCCAAGGAAAGGA
This sequence comes from Elaeis guineensis, assembly GCF_000442705.2. Classification (NCBI taxonomy): domain Eukaryota; kingdom Viridiplantae; phylum Streptophyta; class Magnoliopsida; order Arecales; family Arecaceae; genus Elaeis; species Elaeis guineensis. The sequence continues at coordinate 94,048,438 of NC_025999.2, read as the reverse complement.
AGAAGGGAAAAGCAGTTCTCACTGCCTCTCATGTTTCTACTTGTTATGGCACCTCTAACTCTGAACAAAATAAAGCTCATCACTCTCCACGAATCTTGTTTCTGCTCCAAGATTCTAAGGGTGAGCCTGATCACCCTCTCACTACAAATCCTTTGATAATTTAATATTCAGCGCGTATAATGTCTCTCAAATGCTTTATAGATAACCGGATCAACAAATTATAGATAAACTATTCCTGTAGCTGTCTTATTCCACAAAGGCAGAGTTTCAATCAAATTACAAAACCAGGATTATAGAAACATTACCTCCTACCCTCCTCTAGAGTGTAGACAGAAGCTTCCTCAAGATTTTGCTTGAAGCAAAAATCACCGGGCACTTGGTTAAACCTCCTCATCCAACTCCAAGAAGCTCGCAGCATGTCATAGATAGACTTGATGAGCATCGACACCATTTGCTCAACAAATCTCTTTGCCCAGCATACATAGAAGTCACCATCCAAAACTCCATTAAAATTATTGTTTTTACCTCGATTTGCCACATTTACATCATACGTTCAAGGGAATGTAAAAGACCATCATGAAAACCAACAAGTTTTACTCATGGCCTCCCACCATAACTTGATTGTAACCTTTTCCCATAACTCTATGGTAAAGATTCCACCATCCAGTATACAGATTTCTTCTTTTTCCTTTTGATACCTTTTAGCACCAAACAAGTTTTATCTCATTGAAGGATTGACAATACAAACCACAGATTTGACCAGTAGTTCATAAGTAGCTATAACGGTACATACTATTGTATTGACCACAGTGGCCCATATCACTGCACGGCAACTTGTGTTGATTTGTAACTTATGTAGGCTAATATGTGTAATTAGGATTATATAAAATGTTTTCTGCTTTTAAATCCATGTCCAACTATTATGAATAGTCCTTTTTCTATGAAGCACAGTCCAAAGCTCTTCCAATTGCACCTTAAATTTATCTTATAAGAATTTGAAGTCTGATATACGAATCATGCATGGTAACAATGCAAAATCATCTGGCTACATAGGATAAATTTTCTATAGAATAATAATCCATGAGTTTCTTCTTACTTTAAAATCACACTGAATTTTGGAAATCAAAGAAATTATGATATCGAAAGCATCGTATAGCAAGATCCTCTAAGAGAAATCGTGGATGCCAACAAGGACCATTACATAATTCAAATGGAGATAATATGAGTTATACATATCTAAAGTTATAACAGTCTGGTTTTGAGTCATATGGCTAACAATTATTCCACAAATATAGTGTAGTTTTACAAAAGGTAGCATAATTATATGTGCCAACTTCTTTTGCTATACTTGCATATCTTCCTATGCCAATGCATTCCCAAGTTTTAGCATCTTGGAACTTGCATACTATAAACAGAAGAATCCAATGGTTAAGAAAGGATTTCAAAGAACTCCTTTAATTGAGCACACTCTTCCCCCCCACCCCCCACCCCCCCAAACCACACCTAGGAGCATCCCTTCCTGCATATCCATACAAGACGCGAGTAGGTCGTCGAGGTCCTACGAGGCACCCACTACTCGTAGTACCCTCCCACCAAAAAAAGATGTGTGATTCAGTGGTTCGACAAAGCCTAGCTCGAAGTTGAATCTGCCCGAATAGCACCTGCCCAACAAGGACTTCGATGGGAAAGAGCCTTGGAAACTCAAGAACAAGGTAAGACAGAGAAGAAAGCTAGTACCAAGTTCGGAAAGAGACCCGAAAAATATGCGCTGGCCAACGCACACAGGTAGGAAGGGACGCCTTAGGCTCGGCCCATCACAAGCTCGTAAGCTTCACATGGCGATTCTTCTGCTACATAACTCTGTGTAGCTAACGCATGCAACCGGTGCCCGCAAACGATCGTAGTGTTGGAACTGAACAATTACAGTGACGAAAAATGTGATTGGATCATCACTAAGCCCCTTGGTTATGGGATCGCACTCCGGTACCCAGCAGAGATACTGACCACCAACCAAATCACGCATAATGCCCCATGAAAGAAAGGAGAACGAAGAGGGAGAAAGTGGTGACTCGCGACTATTGGAAGTTGGTCTGAAAGACTGGGAATTCACTCTCACAGCACCACCATAAGGAGCTTGGCAAGTGGTGGTTCAGTCGCAATGCCGTATCCCCTAGTTATAACAGTCTGGTTTTGAGTCGTATGGCTAACAATTATTCCACAAATATAGCGTAGTCTTACAAAAGGTAGCATAATTATACGTGCCAACTTCTTTTGCTATACTTGCATATCTTCCTATGCCAATGCATTCCCAAGTTTTAGCATCTTGGAACTTGCATACTGCAAACAGAAGAATCCAATGGTTAAGAAAGGATTTCAGAGAACTCCTTTAAGCCTCGTTCTTTGAGAAAGAATATTTTAAACTCAGCATATCCATGATCTCCTTAAAGTTGCTAGTGATCTTCTAAGGGGTTGGCCCAAGAAAACAGTCACCAGCTCCCATCATTGCTACTACGTGATAATGAACATTTGTAAAAGTGAATTGCGTTGAGTTGGCTTAGTCAATTTCAAAATAATCAGATTCTATCTTCCACCACCAAGGTGGACCATTAGAAGGCCTGCTAAGCTTTCGTAGTCATTTCGTGAAATATTAATTTAGAAGTGAATTTCGTCCTTGAGGAAGGGAAGATTATGTACGCACAAAAAAAAAAAAAGAAAAAAGAAAAGAGATGCAACCTAGTGATTAGAAGTATAGTGAAGTGAGAAAACCCTAATTCCACAAGAAAATGGCTCATATCGTCTTTTTTCCTAAGAAAAGGCACTTTATCTCCCGTCTGATTAATATAAAGCCATCCCAATAACTACACTAACTAAAATTTAGAACGACGAAGAACAAGAACAACCCTAGCAATAGAATTCAAGAAAATACCACATATAGAAAGAAAGGTGGAGAAAGGGGGACGATACCTGGTTAAGGATGAAGCTCTTGCCCTGGCGAGCCCGGCCGCAGACGGAGACGACGCCGATGGGACCTTTGACGAGCTGGAGGGTGGCGACCGCCTCCGGGTCCATCCGAAACGTGCCCTTCTCGTCGCAGTACACCAGCCGCAGCGGCCTCGCCGGCCCAACGGATCCCGGGGTGACAGAAGGCACAGAAGAAGAAGTACCCAAGCTAGGGCTAGGGCTAGGGCTAGGGTTCCGGGGATCGGATCTGGGAGACGCGCCCCGGTCCTTACGCGACGCCGACGACGAGGAGGCGGCAGAGCCCCCTCGGAACCGAAGCATTTGCATCGTCTTCTCTTTCCCCCCTTTCCTCTCTCTCTTTCTTTGGTTCTTGCTTTCTTTTAGAGCGTTTCCTTTCCCTCTTTTTTCTTTGCTCTAGCTTTTTGCTTCGTTCTGGGCTCCGGGAAGGGGGAGGGGAAAGAAACAAAGAAGAACGCGGCAGAGAGAGAGAGAGAGAGAGGTGGAAAAGGCCGAAAGGGAAAGGCAGGTTTCTTTGGGAATTGGGTGCGAGCGAGCGAGCGAGCGAGCGGGGACGGAATTTGAAATAGAAGTGAAGTGCCGCACCCGGGTTCTCTGTGGGGGTCGCGGGAGGATGAGCGAAGGGCCCAGGTCGAAAGGGCCCTTTAGTGTCACGACTCACGAGGACGTTGTGGCGAGGATCCTCCTTGCGGTCGGTGGGACTTTTGACTAGCAGGAGCCCGGATTCGATCCTAAAGGAGCGGCGGCCAGAAGAGGATCCGATGCGAGAAGCTCCCTTCGCGCGGTTGGGCCGGACTCAATCCAGAATATAGCTAAAATTAGTAAAGCTTAGATCAAACCTGACCCTTCCGGCCTACTTCCCTGATCTGAATAGAGTACTTACTCCGGTTTGAGAAAATATTCGTTGCAACGGCCATATTTGCAACAAATCAATAAAAAATCCGAGATCCTTGAAATACAAGGGATAGTATGGGCATCATTAACGAAAATCAATAAAATATACTAAAATCGATGAAATATAAGGATTCTTATTGGTTTGTGATACATATGATGTGATATCACCGTTGCAGTGAATATTTTTTTTTCGGATTTCATGTTTTCGGATATTTAATTGCAAATACAAGAATATTGTTAACACATTTCAATAATAAAATATTATTAACTTATTTTTTGTATGAATTTCATTTTTTTTACCAAATAAGGTGGTGTGTGATTCTTTTTCTTTTTTTTTTGTTTGGGGGCATATGTTGTTCTATTGGTGTGTAAGTTAATATAGGCAAGGAGTGGGTGATAGTGCTCATTGTGTGTGTAGCGGAAGGACAAAATTATCTTATATGACAGATAAGGATAAAAATAGCCTATCAGAAGATGCTATTGCATCCTCCATAAATCTTTTATATAATATTCTCATGATTTTATCTTTTATTTATTTTTTAATATATTACATTTGTTTCTATGTTAGAAAAGTATAACTATAAAGTGAATTTAATCATTTTCTATATGATACTCCAATTAAAACTTCTTTTATAATGAGACAATAGGAATATAGAATTTTAAATTTCAAACTATTGAAATACGGAAGTCAAAAAATAAAATAAAATTAGGGCATGATATTCAAGATTACTCCGATGTATGTTTGGAAGAGAGAAGTAACGCGTTAATAATATATTACTTTAAAAATAAATAAAGAATGAAAGATAGCTATATATATATGTTGGGGAATACCCATCGATCGACTTACGGTCGAAGTGGCCGACCCCGACGGCCGACCCTGACTGGCCGACCGACCGACTGGCCGACCCCGACGGACGACCCCGACGGACGACTGGCCGACCCCGACGGTCGACCCTGACTGGCCGACCGACCGACGGCCGACCCTGACTGGCCGACCGACCGACTGGCCGACCCCGACGGACGACCCCGACGGACGACTGGCCGACCCCGACGGTCGACCCTGACTGGCCGACCGACCGACGACCGACCCTGACTGGCCGACCGACCGACTGGCCGACTCCGGCCAGAAAGTCTGATGGCCGACTCTCGCAACATGCCCGGCTGACCATCGGAGGGGCCCGAATCTCCACCCGACGCCACACAGCTGGCCACCGACCTAGGGTCGGTCGACTCCTCCAACCGTCGTACAGCCGCCAGACCTTGCCAGCTCTGACACGGACATGCGGCATGGCTACCTGGGGGCATTGTCCCGTCGAGGGCATTGTCAACCCTGGTGATTTGACAGCCTCACGGCGACATGACGTTTTCACGGCGACTCTGACAGTCCACAGTGAGTTGACAGGTCCTCACTTGTCCGCGCCATTAATGACGGCGCCATACTGTGCTCCACTATATAAACCGGGGAAGGCAACAGTGCAAGAGATCGATCCGCCCGTCTCTCCCACATACGCAGGCTCGCTCCTCTCTCTCTCTCTCCCTCTCTCCTTCTCAGAGCTCTCTGTCTGCATTTCACTGTTGCCCAGTCACCTCTCTGACTTGACCGTCGGAGGGTCCCCGCCGGAGCCGCCTCCGGCAGTGCGGACTTCCTTTTGCAGGTGCACGCTCCCCGGCGATCGGGCGACGAGGCGATTGGCCGCAACAGATTGGCGCGCCAGGAAGGGGATAGCATGACAAAGACAAGAGCTCAACGATCGAGAGTCACTGGGTCGACAAGGCGCTCTTCCCGCCGGGAAGAAGCCTCCCCGCCCCCACCGACGGAGGAGCCTAGCTCTCCGCGCCCTGCAGTGACCACGGAGGCCCAGATTGCGGCCATCGTACGGCAGATGACCGTACTGACCGACGCAGTCAAAAGCCTCCAGCAACAACCGGCGGCCCGACCTATGCCTTCCAGGAGCAGCCGCCGACGGCCGCGCCGACCCCTGTCGCCTCCAAGCGAGCGCTCTCAACAGCGCTCCCACGGAGAGGAGGAGGGGCGACCACGGCGCGATGACCGACGGTCTCAGCGGCCCTCTCTTTCCCCGTTGGAATGGGCGAGGAAGGAAAAGCGGCCGCGCACACCGTCGGCCTCTCTTTCAGAATCCTCCGGAGGCTCCACTCCCGGGGTCTCCCAGCATCGACGAGCGGACGACTACGAGCGACGGTTCGAGGAGATCGACCGCCGGCTCGCCCAACTGCAAATGGACGGCCAGAAGTCTTCGAACGACGTCGACTTCCAGACCGCCCAGCCTCTTTCTCGACTGGTCCTCGGTGAGCCGATTCCCAGTCGGTTCAAAATGCCGAACGTGGAGCCATACGACGGCTCCACCGACCCAGTCGACCATCTCGAGAGCTATAAAGCTCTCATGACAATTCAAGGGGCAACCGACGCTCTTTTTTGCATCGGCTTCCCCGCCACACTTCGCAAGGCTGCCAGGGCTTGGTACTCTGGTCTTCGATCGGGCAGTGTCCATTCCTTCGCGCAGCTCGAGCACTCGTTCGTGGCCCATTTCAGCACTAGCCGAAAGCCGCCGCGAACGTCGGATAGCCTTTTCTCCCTCAAGCAGGGGGAAAACGAGACGCTCCGACACTTCGTGGCGCGATTCAACGCGGCCACGCTCGAGGTCCGGGACCTCAACGAAGACATGGCTGTCTCAGCCATGAAGCGGGGCCTGAGGGCGTCCCGATTCACCTACTCTCTGGACAAGACCCTCCCTCGGACATACGCCGAACTGCTGGAGCGCGCGTACAAGTACATGCGCACGGACGAAGGAGCTTCCGATCGGCGCCTGACTTAAGGCACGGGCCGAAAAGAAAAATGGAAGAAAGGTCAGGAACCCGCCGAACCAAGCAGGCTCCCGACCAATAGTCGGGTCTCGCCACCCTGACGAATCCAAAAGTCACCCTGATGATGGAGTCCGAGACCGACACAGCCGATCGTCGATCGCCGAATCAACGGCTCGATCATCGATCGTCGAAACCGACGGCCTCGGCCTCTGAAGGCAAAAGGCTCCGACCGACACGGTCGATCGTCGATCGCCGAATCAACGGCTCGATCACCGATCGCCGAACCGACGGCCTCGACCTCTGAAGGCAAAGGGCTTCGACTAATGCGGCCGGCTAACTTGCCGACTTAGCTTCGACTAAGAAAGGCAAAATGCCAAGACGACCGCAGTCGCATTCGCGACATACCGATCTGGTCACGACCGATCGAAGGATATTCGGCTTGCCACCGTTTATCATACATCCCGACGCATACGTCCGGCCAAGGGCTGGACAATGGATATTCAATTTGCCATCGTTATCCTATCCGAATACGTCGGATGCTACTCGACTATCAGATTCTGCGGAATGATCGTGTCGACGAGCAACGTTCGGAGGTTGGCCGACCTCCGATCCGACGTGCATGCTCGACCTACAGTCGGGACGATCGATATTGGATCGTTCGTTGATGTGATCGCCAGAGTCGGGGCAGGAAAAGACGGAACACCACTCCTTTCGTCCGAAGCCGTCGCCCACGTGTTCACGCGAGCCAACCCGACATCGGGCTCAGGAGTGGAGGGGGGCAACTGTTGGGGAATACCCACCGACCGACTTACGGTCGAAGTGGCCGACCCCGACGGCCGACCCTGACTGGCCGACCGACCGACTGGCCGACCCCGACGGACGACCCCGACGGACGACTGGCCGACCCCGACGGTCGACCCTGACTGACCGACCGACCGACGGCCGACCCTGACTGGCCGACCGACCGACTGGCCGACCCCGACGGACGACCCCGACGGACGACTGGCCGACCCCGACGGTCGACCCTGACTGGCCGACCGACCGACGGCCGACCCTGACTGGCCGACCGACCGACTGGCCGACTCCGGCCAGGAAGTCTGATGGCCGACTCTCGCAACATGCCCGGCTGACCATCGGAGGGGCCCGAATCTCCACCCGACGCCACACAGCTGGCCACCGACCTAGGGTCGGTCGACTCCTCCAACCGTCGTACAGCCGCCAGACCTTGCCAGCTCTGACACGGACATGCGGCATGGCTACCTGGGGGCATTATCCCGTCGAGGGCATTGTCAACCCTGGTGATTTGACAGCCTCACGGCGACATGACGTTTTCACGGCGACTCTGACAGTCCACAGTGAGTTGACAGGTCCTCACTTGTCCGCGCCATTAATGACGGCGCCATACTGTGCTCCACTATATAAATCGGGGAAGGCAACAGTGCAAGGGATCGATCCGCCCGTCTCTCCCACATACGCAGGCTCGCTCCTCTCTCTCTCTCTCCCTCTTTCCTTTTCAGAGCTCTCTGTCTGCATTTCACTGTTGCCCAGTCACCTCTCTGACTTGACCGTCGGAGGGTCCCCGCCGGAGCCGCCTCCGGCAGTGCGGACTTCCTTTTGCAGGTGCATGCTCTCCGGCGATCGGGCAACGAGGCGATTGGCCGCAATAATATATATATATATATATATAGATGCGTGTGCGCGCGCGCGCATGGATGTATGTTTATTACCCTATTGTCAATTGCCTACATGCTTCTCCACTGCGTACGTTTTCTGTAGTCATCTTGGGCGTGCACTTGATAGGTCAGAGTCAACAAATTTTGGAATGAGAACAGAAGCTTGTGAAACAATATCATGATGGCTTTTTCCAATCCTATCATTGACAAGTTTTCATATTATAAGCATTCGGCATTCTCCTTTTATTCCATTACACTCCACTTCCTCTTCATAGAATTGCAAAGCGAGAATTTTTTTTTTTTTCTGGCAAGTAAAGCGAGACCTTTAAAAATAGGACAACCAGTCGCAACCCTCGACCCTACCCAGGGCCGGCCCTGGGGCAGGTCGAATTGGACGACCGCCCCAAGCCCAGGCCCAAGTCCTGTATTGATATTCCAATGGGGTGCAAAAATAATTTTTTATAATATTATAATAAAAAAAATAATTACATAGGTTAATGATGAATTTTATATGCTACTTAACGAATATATCTATAAAAAATTATTATACGTAAATTAATATTTTTAATGATAATTAATGTTTAAAGTATGTTAATTTTTAATAGAGAAAGTCTCATTTTTTTATTTAGCCCCAGATCTAAAAAATATCAGGACCGGCCCTGACCCTACCCAACAGGGTTTTAAATTAAAAGCCATGATTGATCGTCCAGCGAGATATCAATCGGCCATTGGATATTCAACTATATTTTCTATAGTAATACCACAATCATTTTGCATGGACAGCTATGATTGGACTGTGCATGCTCCTGGCCATCTAAGAAATGGAATAAAAGAGAAGGAACGAGAGGAAGAGAGAAAGTTTATGCTACTGATATATTCAAAATGTCTATAGTCCATCAGAGTGCCAGTTAGCTCACCCATAAAATTGTCGAGACGAGGAATAATAAAGGAGGAGCATAGCCCACAGTTTATAATATCGTTACAACTTATTTTTTTACATCCAGTGAATTTATCATCAAACACCATCGATCGCCTACCCCCTCCCGTTTTCGACACACAAACACTTCTTTCCATGCAACTAATGTATTACATATTCCTTGCTCTGTACACAGCCCGTCTTATCTACCTCCTTTTCTCCACAATGATGTGGTCGAAAAATATCTAAGATATATGTAAACAATTTTAAATTAGACTGATGAAGCCCAGCAGAAAAGAGGAGATTATATCATAAACTGTGGGTATACTTGATCAACCGAGACCGAGCCTGCTGGCGACGAGTTGTCACCCTCACTGCTAGAACAGTTCAATCTTTTAGCCGGCGGCAGCAGCATGAGCTCGTCCAACGCCCCGAAGGAGAGCTTCCTTTTGATCGACTCCAGCACCGATGATACCATTGGGAGCTGAGACTCCCCACATCCACCCGGAGCCACATCAAGACCAGAGGAATCGGTAGACTCGGGGCGGTTCGAGTTCTCGCACGCAGTCTTCCCTTCATTCTGAGACCCCATGAGGTACGAGAGGAGTTGGTAGTCGCTCCACTCAAACAAGCCGCTCTTCTCTCCGGTTGTTGCTTGTTTCTCGGCAAACTGGTTGTTTATTATAGGTTGAGAAGAGTGTAGACTCAAGTCATTCTCCTCTGTTTCTAGTGGCATGGCACCCTTTTGCCGGACTCGGCAGAGCACCCAGTCATCCAACTGCGACCAAAAACAAATTAGTCTCTTCAGATGATTCCAAAATAGAGAGAAAGAGGTCATTGGAGATGGAACAACGGAGATATATGATATGGAGAGGTTTTCTTACTCGCATGGAGCCTTTGTGCTTCTGTGAGAAGGTGGGGTTTGAATTGAGGAGGCGGTATTCATGCATGACCCAGTCGGTCTTGACGCCCTTCGGGGGGCGGCCCGTGTAGAAGACGAGGGCCTTCTTGACGCCGAGGCACTGGGAGCCCCCTGTGGTGAGGATGGGCTTGTCGGTGCCCGTGGCCTTCCAGTATCCAGACGCGGCCGCTCTGTTTGGCCTGGTGCCATTTGGATATTTCCGGTCACGGGGGCTGTAGAAGAACCATTCTCGCTCGCCGAAGTACGCCTTGTCTGCACCCAGATGGCAACAACAACAAAAGCCAAGTTATTTGCTGCAACTTGTACTGTTTCTAATTGTTTCAACAGGATCTCAACATCAATAACAATTTCAAATTGTTTAGTGGACGATAAACTTAAGGACTACTGCCACGTCATCAAGGACTCAAATGAAACTCTTATCTACAAATTGACATAGATACACTGCTCATGTTTGCAGGGAGCGCTTTCACACTAGCAAACTTAGATATAGAGAATTCTTAGAACATGGGTGTGTGGAGGGCTGTGATAGGAGAGTTAGAGAGCTTTAGCATAAACTCTTGGCTGTCATCCAATTATTGAGTTTTTTAAGGGGTATTCTGGAAGGGGGTGGTTGGTGGAAGGCTTGGCTATCCTTTTCTTTTTTCTTTTTTCTTGAAGACAGTGGAAGACTTAGCTACCATATTTAGAACCAACTAAAAACCTCTAGTTCCCAAGGCACTGGAGATTCCTACAACTTGGGCTGCATACAATATATATATGGTACCAGTCACTTACATCAAGCAAGAAAAAACGATAATATGGTGCCATTCACAAGGCCATTTTCAATTCCTTCTGTTCTTTTTTCTTTGTCACTCTCTAGCCTTTAATTAGGTTGCATGCTTATTAAAGGATCCGTGATCTATCCACGGTTGCTCCTCCATGAATGTTAGGAAAATATAGTTTGATGCCAAAAGAAGTATGAGATTGTATCCACCTTCTCTTAAGTAAAAAACTATGTTCTCTTTTTTATCCATCCAAGAACAACCATCGAGAGAGTCTCGTTTGTAACCCCACTTGCTCTAAACTCCACAGACAAGGCTCCACGAGGGGCACTCGTGCCGGCCACTTTTTGGCCGCATTCAAAGGCATCAAGACAATATTTTAACGTGGGAGAAAGAGAAAGAGGAAGCACCAGGAAGTTCCCATGGATTAAACTTGTACAGATCGATGTCTGCGATGATCGAGGTCAGTGGTGTAAGTGTGGAGGTAACCTTCCTCCTCAGGTAATGGATGATGAGCTCTTGGTCTGTAGGGTGGAATCGGAATCCCGGAGGGAGTTGAGAGCCTGATAACCCAATCCCATCCATTAATGACGCTAAATTCTATGTTACTTGAGGAAAAAGAAGTAAAAGAAGAGGACGTAGAAGAAGAAGAAGAAGAAGAAGAAGAAGAAGAAGATGATGATGAAGAAGAGAAAAATAGAGGGTCTGCGATGAAGCTTTGGAGATGCCTCTCCGGATCGCTTATATAGAGGAAATGGAGTTGGGGTTGGTGTCGTGTGGATACCCAGCAGCGAAAGGCTTCTAATAGCATAATGCCACGCCGATTTGTTTGGAGAAGTTGGGACAATACTTGTATCTCGACCCTAAGCAGCATACTAAATGTAACCTTTTTTTGGGTAAAAAGCTACACCAACGTGTGACCATGCACAACGGACACATGACAGCAAGTCGTGGAAACTACTCTCAAAAAGCGACGAGCAACAAAGGACGGTGAGTCCAAAGAATAAAAGGAAATTTTTGACCGTCCACGGGAGCATCCCAAAGTTTCCCGGAGGATAATCCTCAGTGGGTTTGTTACACGTGGGCGATGCAAACTAGAAAACTGGGAAGGCGGTGGTAAAATACATAAGTTGGCGGTCATTAACAAGGGTAGAATCCATATTAATTAATAATATTATATATATATTAGGTGCATGTCTTCTTATTGGGTGATGATATCTGGTGAAGGTCAACTTATTTCTAGCTGTGTGGCAATTATAAAAGTTTGTGGACGCTATGCTGTAGTGTAGCATGACGTATATCTATCAGTTTGGTGTCTACTGATTGAATGATAATATCTGGTCAAGGTCAACTTATTTTTACTTGTGCGGCAAATATAAAAATTTGTGGATGTTATGCTATACTAACAACAGGAGATAAATCTATCAGCTACGTACAGCTTATGATTGGATGATAATATTCCGTCAAGGTCTATTTATTTTTACTTCTTGTCTCAATTACAAATGTTTGTGGATGTTGTGTTGTACCGTAGAAGGCAAATCTATCAGGTGTGTTTTCTGATTGAGTGATAATATTTAGTCAAGATCAACTTGTTTTTACTTCTTGTCTCCATTATAAATATTTGTGGATGTTGTGCTGTACCGTAGGAGGCAGATCTATCAGCTAATTACGTGTCTTCTGATTAAGTGATAATATCTGGTCAAAGTCACCTTATTTTTTTGTTTGTGCGGTGATTACAGAAAATTTTATGGACTGTAGCAAACTTCCAATTTTTCCAGTTTGCTATGATTTTATATTAAATCCTTAATAATTTAATATTTAATATTTAGTCCTCCACCTCCACACTCGTACATTAGGTATTGCACATGCTTACATCAATATTATACACACTTACGTTTATTTCTGCATGCATTTATCTAATTTTACATGTATTGGTGTCAATGTTGCATATGCTTATATTGGTGATGTACTGGGTGGAAGGGACCAAACTTGAACAACTATTTGAATCATTGAACGACAAGTAAAGTTCTGGTCAACAAAGACAACACCAAGTAGCAAACAATCAAGAAAGAATTTCCTCGAAAGCAATTATATATGTAAATAAATCAAAAGTTTGATGTGGAGAAGTTCTAAAGAAACACTCGCATGGTGGTATTGGCAACATACACCTCTTTTTTTCTTTTTTTCTTTGGGTAACGGTAACACACACCTCTTTGTAGATCTACGGCCATCTATTAAACTGTGCTATTCATGTACAAATTAACACAACTCAACAAGAAGCGGATATTGAAGCATTCTTTTGTATGCTGGCCTGCCCTGCGCACGAGCAATATATTAAAGGATCACCAATTATTGAAATTTTGAACAGCCGATGATGTTTTATAATATGTGTACCACACTACCAACATGACTGCATTGTATGTAAGTGGACATTATGCCCTCAGCCAGATGTGACTTCTCTCTTGGTCCTCTCTGACTGGAATTATCAAAAGATGCCAAATCCATTGGAAAGAACCCCTTAACTGATTTTATCTTATATGCCCCCATGAAATGGTATAAAATATCCGATCTTCCCTTTATAATATATGTTGTTATCTTCTCATCTTCATCCACAGCCAATTAGTTCACCAAGATATATCGCTAATCAAAGCATTTAGTATTGCAGAACCTGGTCCTTTTGCAGGGAAGAAAAGGGACAATCTATGGTTTCTCCCTCCTAACCCAGCATTCTGATCCTCATAAGAAATAATAAAAGCGACAAAGGCTGCGTCCATCCCTCTCAGGGACTTCGGTGGCTCCAACCATAAAGGCCATGGTTATATATCCATCGACAATGATCACAGGATAGATTTTCGAATTATCCAATAGCTTTTGCTTATTGCATCCACATCTACAATGGAATCTCCTAGGCCGGCCGCGTAGTTTATGCACACTAACAAGCTATTACAATGACATTTTGTCCCTTAATTAGAAGTCTGTCAATGGCCATTGGTAGTATTCAATGCACCAAGGAAAAAGGTCTTTATGTTCCCATATCATGGACATGAATTTCTTTGGCGTTGTTGGGAGGGAACATGCATGGTTCCTACGGCTGAATGGATGAGAATATCTTCTTTATTTGTAACACCCCGACCCAGAATCAGCCACAGCCCACAAAAAAAAAAAAAAAAAAAAAAAAAAAAGGAAAACAGAGGAATCGGGAGGAAGAAGACTCCCGTTGAGAGTCTTCTTCCCACCGTGAAAAGGAGAGAGGAATCCGAGTAAAAAAATGGATTCCTCCTCTATAAAACCCCCTTTCCCCTCCCTTTAGGTCTTTATCACGGGATTTTGAGAGATTTTTAAGAAATTGAGGGATTTTTTTCAAGAGGATCCACGGGTTCTTAGATGGAAAAAAAAAAAAGATTGCCGGAGTTCTTCTCGGCTGCCGGAGCTCGAGGTGAGCCCCTCCCCTTCTTCCTCTCCCTCTTCCCTTTCTCCTCTGGCCCAAAGCCTCGCCGCCGGCCACCGTCTTCGTCGGAAAATTCATGAACAAGAAATCCCCTATTTTCCGATCTCTTTTTGATTCTCGCCGGCCGAACCTTGCCACCGGCCATTCATTGCCCATTGCCGTCGTTGCCGGATCTCCAGTCAAGCCGCCGGAGCCCGAGCCACCGAGGGGGGGACCTCACGGTCTTCCCCTGTTTCAGCCAAGGGAGGCCGCGGGAAGAAAAGAAAAGAAAAGAAAAAGGAAAAAGAAAAAGAAAAAGAAAAGAAAAAAAAAGGAAAAAGAGAAAGAGAAAAATAAAATAAAAATAAAAATAAAAATAAAATAAAATAAGAAGAAGAAGGAGAGAATTTTTCTCTCTCTCCTTTCTCTCTTCTTTCTCTCTCTTTTCTCTCTCCTCTCTCTACCTTCTCTCTCTACATTTTCTCTCTCTAGATTCTCTCTCTAGACTTTTCTCTCTCTTTATGGATTTTGTCTCTCTAGGATCTTTTCTTCCTCTCTGATTGCATCATGAATCCTAGAATAAACTTGAAGATGAAAATAAGATGATTTGAGATTGCTCCAAAATTCGTGCGGTAGATCTGATCCCAGTCCGATTCTATTCAAAATTGTAACACTTGATTCATATTGAGTCACCCTGATAGGACCTCTAATGATCTCGATCATAAGTGCCTCATCGAAAGGATACGAAGGTTTCTCTCTCCACTTTCTCTCTCTACTTTCTCTCTCTAAAATTTTCTCTCTCTTCATGAATTTTCTCTCTCTAGAAGTCTTATGGATCAGTGGAGGATCCAGATACTTAGATAAATCTTAATTTTGGTTAATCCTAAGAGAGATCCTCGATCTGTATTATTAAGATCGATTATCGGTAATTTTCTCCATATATGATCTTTATATTTGATCAGGGTTACGAAGAGATGATTGTCTGCAAATGATATCGAGTGGAATATTTTGTTAGAGAAATTCATAAATCAAAGAAGAACATTGATTTCTGTGCTTGGATCAGTCACCAATAAAGGTAAGAATCCCTGTACATGATCACTATTATATATGCTATTTTACTATTGGTCTTGCATCGTTGGTTTTTGCATCGTCGGATTTGAGATCGATGAATTTATTATACCTGAGATACTGTTATTTGATTTTGAGCATGAGTATGTTATGTCAATATATATGTATCAGAGATTGATGGCATGATTATATGGATATGACATATCTGAATTGATCATAATGCAAGACAAAATTGATTGATGAAATCAACACATAATGATTAAATGAAAAGAAAGAGATATATGGTATGGACTAGCCTTGTCATGTGGAACAGCAGGCCAGGAGCTTATGCCTGGGACAGCCCGCCAGGAGCTTATGCCTGGGACAGCCCCCACTGGCTTACAGGTGGATCAGCCGGCCAGGAGCTCATGCCTGGGACAGCCCGCCAGGAGCTTATGCCTGGGACAGCCTCTCACGGGCTTTGGTACGTGGGACAGCCGGCCAGGAGCTCATCCTGGGACAGTCTTGAAAGACTTTTTAAAGTGGATTCGATCCGGATGATGACTGAGGTATAGACTTAGATAGTCCAGAGCCAGAAAGAAAATGTTAAAATCATATGATTATGAAAGGAGAAATGAAAGATAAAATATGAAACAATTGTTGAACAAAAGTGTTTCACCGGTTAACATATGATGATGCATCTATTTTGACAAGACAGAAAATTTATGAATGTTTGCATTATTCTGGACATTGAACATGAGATTTTATATTTTATTGCTTATCCTTATTTTCAGACTATATTACTATATCAGTGTGATATGGGAATTCTTACTGGACTGTAAAACTCACACCCCTTTATCTTTTTTTTCTTCTCAGAGTTACAAGATGTCCATGGTTGGCTATGGTATGGATTTGTGAGTGAGCGGATGCATAGATAGAGTACCGTTGATACTTGATCAGAGAATTGAAGAAATTTAAATTGTAATTATGCAAGATTTTACGAATTATTATTGAAATTAATTGTTATGGATGTTAAAGTTGTAGTGATTTAATTTGGCCTTGCATATTCTTTAGGGCTTGCTCTAAGGAGTGTGCGGCCATCACGTATCCGATCCGGGTGTTGGGTTCGGGGCGTAACATTATTCCAGTGACAATTCCTTCCAGTAATTGGTGGTTAAATAAGATGACTTTCTTTAACATGAAGACAAAGTCATCGGGCGGCAAAATTGAGAAAACTTGGGATGGAACAAGCTTAGCAAGCGCTCGAAGCAGACCCAAGATGCATGGAGTTCTAAGACGTGACTATTTCATATGGAAGAAATTATACCCTACATCACGTGTCCTATGTACAGTCAATCTGCTCATTTATAAAACAAGAATCTGTGATTAGCTATATGTATAGTCTTATAGTGCATGTGGTGTAGGATATAATTTTTTTCATATAACATTTTAGCTTTATTGTCTAAAATATGATGAAGCTACTACAAGGAAAATGATAAAAGACGATACTATAAAAGGCATTTTACGACGCTAATAAGTGTCGGAAATAAGCTTTACGACGTTTCAAAAAGTGTCGCAAAAGCATCGCCTATGTAAGAGTGGAGACGAAAATCGCCGACGCTTTTTAAAAGCATCTCAATATTTTCTAACGACGCTTTAAAGTATCGTAAAATTAAATTTTACTGGCACTTTTTAGTGTTGTTAATGACAACGCATCCTCCACTCTATCGAGACGCTTTTCGAAGCGTCGGTAGTTAAGTCACTAGCGATGCTTATAAACATCGTTAATCAGTCTATTAACGATGCTTATAAGCGTCGTTATTTTTTTTAACAGAAAAAAAATATACAAGTTTTATATACAAAAAAAAAGAATACATACATTCCTGTATAAAATTATATCAATTATTCAAACATAAACCTGTACAATCACTACCATTCACACCAAAAGCAAACTTCAATAGTAAATTTAACCAAACCAAAAGATATTATTTTATATAAATAAAAATAAAGTACTAATCGTCCATTACAATCAAGAGTTCAACCTAACTAAAGCATATAGAAAATATAAGACTACAATAAAAATAAATGATGTCAATCTGCAGGCGGATGGTCGTCGCTGTCTCCATGTGGTGTACCGCCGTCTCGACGGGTGCCTGATGTGCCAAGAGCCTACAAGAAACATATAAAAAGTTTGATTTGCATATCTATAAATAAAAATATATAGATCATTAAATTAATACAAAAATATATATTTAATAATATGTGTTTACCTGAGATGGGCCATACATCTCTAATAAAGATGTAAGCCGATCAATCTGTCCCCTCATGGCCTGTATCTCGGCATGGCTCTGTCACATCTCCTCCATCTCAGTGGTACGACTCTGTCTAATCTCCTGTATCTCTGTCTCGAGTCTACGGATGCGTGAATCCTGAGCATCTACTGCAGCATGCTGCGTATATCTACTAATCTCAGATAACTGAGTGGAGGTGACTCCTACTCCATAACCCTCACTCGACCGTAGCGCTCTGGTCTCATCAACTCTGTGAATACCTCGGCCTCGATACGGCTCTGCTGCGTAGATGCTGTGGACTCGTCGTCACGCTCCGCAATGAGAGATGTAGCCCTCTCCTGTATTTATTTTGAAAACAAGAGTTATACATTAATAGCTAACAAAATTAAATTAAAATCATTGTAAAAATAAAATATTAATAATGCCGTACATATAAATCTCTCGACTCATCTCAAACAAAAGTACCATCTTGATGAGTATGAGTCATCCGGTAAAACTCCACTTTATCGAGTTTCCTTCCATGCTCATCTACCTACACAAATAATTTCAATTTTAAGCAAATAGTTATAACAATTTAAAAAATATATGAGTATAATGATACAGATATGGTCCACGATACATAATGATATTAGTTATATAAATGTTTCAATATAAAAATTAAAAATTAATTATGAAAGTTTAAGAAACATACAAACTCCTGTCAGAGTCGTGCATAACTCTTCGATCCTGATGTATAAGGAACAGACTGAGCTGCTCGTGCAGCTCTACCAATAGTAGAATAAATATGTACAATAAAATAAAGAACTTGTTATATGTATAATATATAATATACAATATAAATCAATATTTTTATAAAATATTTTAAAAAAAGATAATGAACAGATAATATACCTGTGCCCTCTCGGAGAACCAATAATGAACCAACTCCATCCACTGATGAGGGGGTACATCAGGAGGACAATTCCTAACAACCTCCTCCTCTATCATACCCTGTCTCATATAGTCCCTCTTCAATTGTGCTCTATATTCTTTTCATTTGCGGTTGAGAGATTTTATTACAAAATTATGAGTGGATGGAGGGAGAATAAACTTGCTCTATAAAAAAAAAAGTTAAATGAAATAAATTATATAAGTGATTAACAATTAATATACAGTATGAATATCAATTTATTATCTCTATAATTCGGAGGAGCTCAACTTTGTACGTTGGAAGCATGTCATTGCATTTTGTATAACTCAACGGACATAGCTGAGGCCTCCGAGCAACAGTCCCCAAAAATGAAGTCAATAAGCAGGAGCTTCTTAA